>NW_027106817.1:103144-107871 GCF_000696795.3 Halyomorpha halys
GGTTGAGAGAGAAGCGCTGGGATCTTCCCGAGTCCTGCTCTTTTCTTCACAAGTGGGTCCGAGTTCTCCAGGCTGAATGTAAATAGGAATGGTTGTGTTTAAGACGTTATTTTAATTTAATTTTTTTTTTTCTTCAATTTCTTACTTTGTTATCATTTAATTTATATGTTTATAAATATGCTGTGAATGAGCTTCTTAGCATGGTTAACGCCATATTTAATATTAATTTGTAATTATTTGTTAATAGACGCAGTTTTCATTCAGTCACATTTTTATTTTGTATTTTGTTCAAAGTTTGTTTTTCTTTTGAAAGGAGATTTATTTATACTTGCGTTGCCATGTGTATTTGCTGGAATAACGGCCAGTAAGGATCATTTTGTCTAGCAACAAAGCAACAATTCACGGCTTAATGTCAGCCGCTCAGTCGCCTTTGTGTAGTTGGTCACATATCTTTTTTGTGTAAATTGTATAGAGCGCTATATATATATTGGAGGGAATAATATTCTCTTCTGGACTCATCTCGTCTCTGACACAGAGTGCGTCCGGCAGTATTTTATTTTTGTTATATTTATTAATTTTGTTTATTAAATTTTATTTTATCTTGAAGGACAATTTTATTTTAATTGTTTCTGTATTTTATTTTTGAAGGTTTTATTTTGATTTACTTTATGTTTTCTATTGTTATATCAGCAAAACAAATGTTTATATTCCAATTCAGATTGTTTTGTCCTTTTTAAAGCTTTCCATCAGAAATACATTGTCAATTTGAGGAAGCTTTAACGAGCATTGTCTATAAATATAAGACAGAATTTAATATTACACAATAATAATAAAAATAAAAATAAGGAACGAACGAATGAATATTCGAGAACTCCATTATACCCAAAATCCCTCATAAAAGCTATTTAGAGAAGTTTATTTTCCTGGGATAAAATTCCCTTATTAAGGGAAAATTCCAGGAAATATTTTGAAGACCTACGGTAAGTTGGAAAATTATATATTTTACCTTCCATTCGTGGAATAAATTGTTCCAATTTAGCCGTAGCCGTAGGGAAACCTAATGATCCACCAATATGGTCCAATTGGTGGTCCAGTATAGTAGAAGCAACGGACTGATGCAGTTACTGGGCGAACCGGTCCTAATCGTCTTTTTTTGTCTCCGGTGCATTCCTATCGATGACTTCTCTAGTGCATTTCTGCCAACCAACTTCCATTCCAACTTCAACAGTATCTCACCGAAAAAAAAGTGTAAGGACAATTTTTATTTTAATCTGATATCTAGAAATAAAGATGCTTATGAGGAAATTTGTTGCTTACAAAATATTTATTGTTTGGTTTTAAAAGCTATAAACTATCGATGGTTAGTATGACACTCACACAAAAAATCAACTTCTTAAAACAATTATTCAATAAATATATATAGTGATAAAAATAAAATTAATAATGGAATAAATGAAATAATAATAGTTATTGTTATTAGAAAATTGACTTAACCCGAACTTTCGGATAAAGAACACAGCGCAAACAGCTAGCTTAATTTTTAGTTTGAAAAAGCTTAAGAGGAGGGTACCGTCTTAAATTGGGGTTAGAAGAGCACTGCAACATTGATGGTCAAGAGGAACAAAAATAGTTTTAAACTATATATTTATTTTCAAAGTTTCGACCCATAATGCAGGTCTTCTTCAGGTCTAAAAAGATAAAACGTGGGTAGAAATAATGAAAGGGTATAAAACATATGTAAAAGTGGAGGAATAAAAAGACATTCATATAAACAAACATAAATCAAAATAGAATTTTTATAATATAAACAAATAGTTACCTTATAAAGTTGTCTTTTTATACCTCTTTTTTATTTATTATATTTTTAGGGGGAGAGAGGTTATCAATAGGTAATCACCTTAACTATGGTGAGGTTCAACTTTTCATTTCGTGGTACCGCCACAGATATAAGATTCGACCCCCAAGTTGGATTCGAAACACCAGCGCTGCAGTAAAAGTTGCTTTAACTCGCTTGGCTAAGAACGGTCCCTGTCGCCTTATAACTTCACCGTAATACCTCTTTTATTCACATCTCATTTTTATACTCTTACATTAACTCTTCCTACTTAGTAACTTTTTATTATAACTCTGATGAAGATCTGCATTAACGGTTGAAAAATAATCAATAAATAGTAAACAATGTTTGTTTTTATTGGTAACAGTCCCCAACATCTTTGTGAACAGGATAATGTGGGATATTTTCCCATAGGATAATCCCATGGGATATTTCCCATTCATTTTTAAATTATATACAATTTATTTAAATTGTATATAATTTAAAAATGAATATTTTAATCGTTATTAGAAGCGTTACTATACCAATAAGGAACAACTTGAATACACAATGTTCGGACATTATCTGTTAATATGCATGCCTTCGAACTGACTATAAAACGTCAGTTATCTATATGATATTGAAAATTCATACTCCTTACAAGACTCACAAGCGGTATAATCTTAGTAAATACAATTAATGGTGTCGCTGATGTTTCTGGTAGTTCATTTGGAAACTTGGGAGGATATGGAAACGAATAAATCCCGAAGATGATCCTCACCATTAATAAAATCATTAAACAGGACCTATTCCGAAAAGGGTGACCTTGTACATCCAATTGGAAGGGTAGATAGACATTCCAGCCGCAGCAACTCACGACATGAAAAATCAAGGGCAGCAATTGAGGAAATGCGTTCAAAATTGGCCAATTGGTCTCTTGCTTGCGACTCAGGAGAGGTTCCTTCTCATACTGCAGTTCCGATGAACATCTCACTAGATTGTCTGGAATTTTTTAGGTATGGATCATCTTAAGGTTGAAGATTTTTGCATGAGGAAGTATTTTTTTTTCAATGGGACAAATCGTCTGATTTTTTTCAGCGAATTCTTTGGGAATTATGAAAAGAATCTTAAGGATAAAAATCATAAGGCTACTAATACTATTTGATATAAGATACAGATATATTATATTGGTTAAGACACCAATTTGATGTCTGTTGGTGGTGCGGGTGCGAATCCGGCCTGGGACGTTAACTTTTTTCATTGAGTGGCGGTCCCACAAAATGAAGAACTTTGACCCCCGACCATGGTTAGGCAGTATAGGACTCCAATGGGAGTCTTGCCAGAAAAAAAAAATATATATTATACTGCTCTTAATGGATTCGAAACGTGGCCTCTTCCTCTAAGGGAAGAACAACGCCTTAAGGGTTATTGAAGATAAAGTATTACGTAAAATATTCAGATCGAAAAAGGAGAAATTAAATAATATGGGCGTTTAATAGGACCTACAATATTAATAAACATAAGGGCCGCCTATAGCTCAGTCGTTAAGACATAGTCTTACCAATTTGATGTCTATTGGCGGGGCCGGTTCGAATCCGGCCTGGGACGTTGACTTTTTTCATTGAGTGGCGGTCCCACAAAATGAAGAACTTTGACCCGCAACCATGGTTAGGCAGTATAGGACTCCAATGGGAGTCTTGGCCGAAAAAAAATAAACACAATAATGGGACGGGTAAACGTCCGAGGGGTGGACCGAAACGTAGATGAAAAAATTTGGGTTAGGAGGGGCTTCACTGGACAGATGCTTATAGAGAATGATTCGTGCTATTGGCATCGAACCTTCAGATTCGCTAACCCTTTATTACTATTTATATTATATTATACATTATATGTAGGTATATACTATACATACATATATATGTTCTTATTTTGCAACGAGAAATATTAAAAATTCTTTTCTGAAAAATGTTGAAATTGAAAGTTAGTCAATCTGTCAACTCATTTAAAAAAAATAGTAGGTGAAAGCATTAGCACCGTACAATAATATACACATATCGGTTTTCAAACATGCGAGGATTAATTTAATCTCAAAGTCAGTGTATGCGTAAGTGACAGTTGAGTAATGCGCGCACCGCGCCAGATTTTTGTTTTTGTTATTTATGAAATATTAAATAAAATAATAAGTTGACCTATAAAAATTTATAATATATCCTCTGAAACCCACTGTTCTTCAGAAAATAACATTTGGAGATTCCTGATTGGTGAGTACCAAAGATTAAAGTACCTACTCGGGGAACCCCACATCTTTAATGTATGAATGAGTTTTTTCCGATGTTCACGCCAAGTTAAATGATTAATTTTTAAATAATGTTTAAATTAAATTGATTGGTATCTATATTAAGTCTCAACACTCTTTGTTATATCATCAGTCAAAAGTTTCGGCCAATTCGGCCATCCTCAAGGACAATATTAAATATAAATTTACACCTCACATCTAATTATTAAAAACGTTTTGCAGGCTATTCTGCCTAGGTCATTAGTAAAAAGTAAAATCACCCGATTTATAATAAAAAGTAAAATTACCCTTATCAACAAACTATTTTAAGTAGATTTTCAAGATTAAAAATAGTTTGTTGATAAGATAGTTTAGTGTTAAGTAATCTAAAATTAAAAGTTTGAAAACCTAATGAAATTGTGACAAAATCGGGTGATTTTACTTTTTATTAATGACATGACAAAACGTTTATAATAATTGAACTATACTTGAGGAAGGCTGAATTGGCCGAAACGTTGGCCTGTTAATGATATAATAAAGAGTGTTGAGACTTGATATGGATACCAATTGATTTATTTAAACAATAAATACCAGTATCAAGAAATTTAAAAGATTATATATACATATTATTTAATTTAA
>NW_027106817.1:107921-117587 GCF_000696795.3 Halyomorpha halys
TTGGAAGGGTAGATAGACATTCCAGCCGCAGCAACTCACGACAAGAAAAATCAAGGGCAGCAATTGAGGAAATGCGTTCAAAATTGGCCAATTGGTCTCTTGCTTGCGACCCAGGAGAGGTTCCTTCTCATACTTTACTGCAGTTCCGATGTAAATCTCACTTGTTTGTCTGGATGTTTTAGATATGGATCATGTTAAGGTTGAATATTTTTACATGATGTATAAGGAAGTATTTTTTTTTCAATGGTACAATTCGTCTGATTTTTTTTTCAGCGAGTTCTTTTGGAATTATGAATAAAATCTTAAGGATAAAAAGTACAAGGCTATTTGATCTAACATACAGATATATTATATTATATTATGCTGCTCTTAATGGATTCCAAACGTGGCCTCTTACACTAAGGGAAGAACAACGCCTTAAGGGTTATTGAAGATAAAGTATTACGTAAAATATTCAGACCGAAAAAAGATAAGTTAACAGGAGAAATTATATAACAGTTATATGCATTGCAGCGAATAATATGGGCGTTTAATAGGACCTACAATATTAATAAACACAATAATTGGACGGGTAAACGGTGGACCGAAACGTAGATGAAAGGATTTGAGTTTGGAGGCGCTTCACTGGACAGATGCTTATAGAGAACGATTAGTGCTATTGGCATCGACCCTTCAGATTCGCACCTTCACAATTTCATTAGATTTTAAAACTTTTAATTTTAGATTACTTAACACTAAACTATCTTACCAACAAACTATTTTTAATCTTGAGAATCTACTTAAAATAGTTTGTTGGTAAGATAGTTTAGTGTTAAGTAATCTATAATTAAAAGTTTTAAAAACTAATGAAATTGTGACAAAATCAGGTGATTTTACTTCTTACTAATGACCTAGGCAGAATAGCCTACAAAACGTTTTTAATAATTGGACTGTTCTTGAGGAAGGCCGAATTGGCCTGTTGATGATATAATAAAGAGTGTTGAGACTTGATATGGATACTAATTGATTTATTTAAACAATAAATACCAGTATCAAGAAATTGAAAAGATTATATATAAATATTATTTTATTTAATTACATTTGTATAATTTTCTTTAGATTTGATTTTATTTTTAATAGAAACAGATGTACCTATATTTTGTATTATAATATTTAAATGCTAGAAAACGGTTAGTGGGGGTTATGATTATTTGGTTGACGTCGCCAAGCTTTTAATTAGCTGTTTAGTCGCCATTAGTCGTTCATATAATTCATTTACCAGAGTTTTATGAGTTGTTTAGATATTTTATTGTTATTTGTGATTAATAGTAGTAATAGTGCGTTCGATGAGTGCCATAGTAATATTTAATTTAATTAAAATTAGACAATTGGATACATTAATTAAATCAGAATAGACTCAACCCCCAACTTTTAGCAACTTTTGAAAGTTGTCTAAAAAATCAGTCTCTACGACTTTATAGATCTCTATCGGTATCATAGATAAGCAAAATTTTATTTATTTATGGTTATTAACTTTGTAAATTTGTTTATTGCTTTTCGTAATTCAGTTTCCTAATTTGATTTCATCTTGAAAGCCCCCCTTTATTTTAATTTCTATTCAATATTTTATTTTGATTATATGTTTATCCTTCTATTATAAATGTTTATACGTTATATATCTGAGCCAGTTTTTTTTTTTTGTTCTTTACAGCTTCCTTCAAAAAGACTACGTCGATATAGGTCCCTGACAATTGGAAAATATAGCAATTCCGCTAGAGGAGAAGAAAGCGACAATTGCCGATTGACTGATCAAGATGAATGAGGATAATTATAGATAAATGAGAGAAGTGTTAATAACAGGAGCCAAGAGAGACACTGACCAAGGATATGGAGGTGACATCACCCCTATTGTTAACTCTCCTTTCTCCTAACAATTACCTTCACCTCAATAATAGGTCCTTGTTTCACAGGCTCCTCGCTCAGATAGCGAGTCTGAATTAATTTTAATTGCATTGTCAACGATATGAAGGTATGACGGAGCGGTGTCCTGGTCTATTTTTATAATCCAGGTTATCTATGTCAATCGAGTCTCGTTACAAATTTTCTCCTAATTAGATAATAGTAGCTGAAATCTTTAACAGACTGCCTGAAACAAGCTGTGGTCGGTTTTGCTGTGGAAGCTGAATGAACAAACTGAAAGTACCTAATCAGCACTGAATCGACCAATTAACATTTGATTTTGTAGGTTTAGGTTTAGATAAGATTCAGGGGAGAGAGTTGGTCAAGCAGAAATTATGAGTTCATTTTGCTTTATTAGTTAACTAAATCTGTACTGCTACATCAGTGTTCATTTGTGCAGTACTTTGAGAGGAAGTACTGTAACTAGACCAATGGTTGTGCAAGGAAGTGGTCTGGTCAGAATCACACACGACTACCAGATTTCTGCCCAATTAATGGCGCCCACTTCATGAGGCTGGGTGGACCCCAAAGGGCTTCCGACTCCACAGTACTGAATCAGTGAAAAATAAAATAATTATCTGTCGGATTCGAATCCGGGTTCTTGGAGTTAATAGTGCAGTGCCTTACCACAGAGACAACCGCTTCCCCATTAGGCTTTATTATAACCTAAAAATATAAATGTTTGAATAAAAATAAAACAAACCTTGATTAGAAAACATCTGGTGTGTCCACAATCTAGACTTTTCTTACTGCTTTAGGTACAAAGTCAAATTCAAAATTTCCAATATCTTCTCTAATATTGATAGTGGAGAACATGTACGGCAAGTAGGTACTCCTTTTTGCCTAAATTAAGAAATTTGTTTTTTGTTCATGCTTAGCCTTGTATAAAATTTACTTATCTTTTAAATAAGTATCTGCAATGTTTCGCAAGATTTATAGTTTTAGATTAGGTGAACGGTTTCTATGGAAACATGCTTAGAAAATGTAAAACAAAAAAGAATATAAAGTCGAATTCGCCTCATCGTTACTAATAATAGTCAGATTTCAATATTTTGTTTTGGGAATAACATTAGCTTTTATGATAAATAAATCACAATTTATCATAAGATTTATGCTTTTTGAGTTAAATTTAAATACATTTTATTTTCCTTATAACTAATTTATCTACTTTTTCTCGAATATTCATGTTATATATGAAAAGTTAACGAGGTTAATGAAAAAACATCGTTCAAGTTTCATTAAAATCACTAGAGCCTTTTAGGCGCTATAGTTTTAGGAAAACATGTTTTTCGAATAATGCACAGTCGCTATTGGTTGTAGGATGCCCCTTTTCGGAACTAAGAAATTTCGGTTTGCATTCTAACAAAAAAAAACAATCCGTTCACTCAATGAAGATATACGTCGGACACACATAGACACCAATAGTCATGGTTTTTTGAAAGAGCAATGGCCAATTCAATAACTTTCAAAGTGTAGACACTTTCATGGCAAATTACGTGGGTAATAAACTGATGCTACGGTCACGGGATTGAGCCAGAGGGTAGTGTAAGATAAACTTAATTTGCTATACATGATGGGAGAACAAAGGCTAAGCAATGACATATGTACAAGTTCTACTTTCAAATTGATACATACCGCTGGTCAGAGTGTCCTCCGACGACTCTATTCGACTTATTTTTTAGACTTTCGAGTCAGAATGAGAATGCTCCTAATATTTTTTTCATTACCCCCTTTCTTTTTTCATTACCAACCTGTGGGACCACTAAGAAAGAAAAGTCGGCCTTATCTCTGGTTTATTTAATTGGAATATCTGGAAAAAGGGGAACTTACGGGAGGGGGTTGATAGAGAGGGGTGGGTCCCACACTATTCAACTTGTGAGGTCTCAAACTATTCTAGGTTCGAAACCTTACATTGAACTGAAAGTCCTCTCATAGAAACAGTACATCTATGTGATAGTTAAAATAGGAGTATTGTTTTGGACTTGGATTGATTATTCCCCAGCAATAAAAGAGAAGGCAGGACATCTCTTTTCTGTAAAGGCGTTGAAATGCAAGGGGGATGTACATGTTAATCAGAAAAGATAAAAACTAGGAAGAATGCCATCCTAAAAAAAAGATTCGTCCCGTTCCAGCCTAAATGCCTATGCTTTGTGATATAATATTGAAACTATTTACTTAAGCACCTATATTATTAAAATGATTTCATATGCAAAGCCACAAGCTAGCTATACGATAACTTACATAAAATCTATTAATTATTCCACAACGACATAAGAGTGGAATGTGTGTAGGTCTCCCGCTTGTATCGTTGGGCACTTAGTTCCCTTTTAGTCTGTTCATGTCATTAATTGTTAAATAACGAAAAAGAACCAACAAAAAATCCAACTAATAAAAGCTATAATTTGTTTTTAAACAAGCGACAAAGGTAAACAAATTAATACAGTTCGAGGCTGAGATCAGGTTTATTTTTAAAGGATCCAGACTGAACAAAGTTGTTACAAGGGCGAAATCGCCAACGGTCGAAACAGGTTTCGAAACAAGTCATCTAACGGAAACGCCTAATAAAAACTGCAACATGGCTCGTAAAATTTAGCAGATTTTCGTACGATAAAAATCTATAAAGCTGCACATAAATTCTGCTTACAAGTCTATGTTTTAATATCACGATCGTAAAGCTTTTACAATCTTAACGATAAAAATAAAATATCATATTTTTACATATATACATAAATTTATTTTTACTAAAGAAACTAATTTTGTACACAACACTATTCAGGTAATATTTTATCCTAAAGGTGATATCTATAAAAGATATACAGTACAAATAATTAAAATAAAAAAATTAAAGTTAAATTAAAATTAAAATTAAAAGTAAATGTTGAATTATTTAAGTTGCACGCTCCTTTAATTTATTTATTTAATTTTTAAAAAAGTATGTTCCCTAATTTTTTTTTCGGAGATCCATATCCTAAAACCTACCAATAATATACCATAATCAACAACACTAAAAAACTTCATAGCTCATTGATTATAAAATTTTCTAAATTATAAAATATGAACTCTGATAGGGGGATTTACGATAAATAGTTCTGTAGATACAATTTTTCAAAAACAACATTTTTCCAATTATCGGAAAATCAATTAATTTTAGAACGAATTTATTTGAGAAAATATCATGGAATCTACTGCTTCTACTAGCGATGTTGATGATTGATTGAGATTAATTTTCGTCAAAATTAATTTTAAAAATATTGATTTTTTTAATTTGAAAATAAATGTTGCTTTTGAAAAACTGTATCTTGAGAACCATTGAACTTCTGATGATCTTCTGAAAGATCTGACGTTCTGTATCCTGAGAGGTCATATCTTAGAAAATTTACTTTAACTAATATACTACCAAGCTTTTTAGTATTGTAAGGTACTTTTAAGGATATGAAGCTCCAAATAAAAAAATTAGATAAAATTAAATTTTTTTTTTGGAATTAAATAAATAAACTTCAGAGGGCGTGCACCTTAAAAATTCAATATTTTCATTTTAGTGACATTAACTGTATTTCTTGTAAGTCCAGATGAAAATTGAACCTTTTTCTTACAAATAATAATACACAATTTTTCTTTATTTGAAAGAACTCAATCCTAAGGAAAACCCTATATTTTAGAAACCTACAGATGTGTATTAGCACTCAAATTAAAGCTAGTTTAATGTACTATAAAGGAGTTTATAATGGTTATCTTCGCAGGGGTAGTTGATTTTATTTATATTTGCATATGAATTTTTTTCAGAACTAGAAATCAATTTATTTTAGCAAATATCATGAAAGGTGTAGTAGCCTACGAAGATAAACGTCACAACGTCACGTGTCTTAATAGCACATTAAGCTAGATTTGATTTGACTGCTAATAGACATAGGTACGTCTCATGGTTTCTTAGATACATATTTGCCATTATATAAATTCACTAATAACTGATTTTTTATGAAAAGTTGCTTTTTGAAAAAGTATATTTCGAGAATTAGTGAATAATATTTTAGAGAATCTAGTCTTCTTTAAATGATGTTTTATTAGGTTTTCTAGTGTTATTGGTAGTTTTCAAGATATAAAGCTGGAAATGAAAACTTTTTTTTGTAACTTCTGGAACAGCCACCACCCACCTAACTGTTGGTTGGCAAGATCATCGCTTTTCGACTCTTAACTGTATATAGTTTTTATTACAGTAATAAAAAAATTGGAGTACAAAAAACTAACAGGTACATAATAATTCAGAGATCAATAGTAATCTCGAGAAGTGAAGCCGACTCAATAATATTACACATCTCAAATATTGGAATTAGTATTTTTTTCAGAGAACACCGACATTGCAATTGGATCCGCCAATATCAGGCGATCCCACCGCAACTCATCATTGCATCTGTTCCTATGGAGGGATTTCTCATCAGGAATTTCTCCTTGGGGAAATTCATCGACCCCTAATCTAAGAATGAGTGGTAACAAGGAAAGAATTAGGGGAATTTCCTGGATAGAAAATATCACCAATTGTTCAAAATTGGTTTGCTGTTATCAATAATGGACCTTTGTAATCGCACAATATAAAAAAAGTAATCACTCCTCCAAAAATAAAATTTCATGATACGTAGAATTAAAAAATCGAATAAAAACCGTTTTACTATTAATTGTATACCTTCTCCTTCAATGAAAGGTTCTAAGACCGTAAACAAAAAAATGTTTGATGTATACGGATACTGCTACGCTCCTATGGTATTCAATAACATTCGTAGACATAATGCTCATTAGACATAACTAACCATAAAAAAATCCTCAATAAAGCATCTTTCAAACGAAAATATTATGTTTCAAATATAACTGTAGTTCGTGAAGTCATTGCGTTTATATAAACTTTTTACCTTACAATTTATTATCAATACTAATATTGTTCCGTTTAAAAACAAAATATGGCCCCTTTAGTATAACCATCATTAGCATTGGGCCTATATTAAAAAAACTTGTATCCCAGGAATAGTTGTGAGAAGCAGACGAGAGAGAGAACAGCCATTTTATTTGTATTGAGATTCAGAGAAATCATTTTTTCTTCTATTGAATTCAACGAGATAGCAAACACAGACTCCAGAAAGTGATTCCCTGGCTAGGGACGGAAGAAGAGGAGAGCCGTACCACCGTCACTGAAGTACCTCCAAATTTTCTTTCTTCATACAATTACATCAACTTTATAACCTCCAATGGCCCCATTTTAAAATTTATTGACTTATATCTACCCATATTTTTTCTTGAATATTCCCTTATAACCATGTAAATTATACAATATATTACAGAAATGTTTTCTCTTGTTAACTCTCAACAATTATGTAAATTGTTTAATCGATTCCTTTTCTTTCGCTTTAAGTCAATTTTCTTTCAGTTAAATTTCTTCCATAACGTCAACTAATAATAACCTAACCAGCACATTCTAAACTGAAATAGCCCATGGCCTTAACTTGAAAGTGTAATTCATACAAATACACAAGTGTAAAAACAAACTCTTTTGCTTTATGAATTATTATAGTCATAAATAATAATAATAACAAGAAGAAGATTGTTTTAAATCTATAAAGAGTACGAATGAATAATGGTTTCCAGCTCAATCAATTTAATTTAAAAACTATTTTTAACAGCAATATTTCGTAGTAACCTCATTGAGGTGGATAAGAAACATCATTTATTAATTTAGAACGTGGTAATTTCGTATATAATTTGGATTACGTAATAGCGATTCTAGTTAAAAATAAAATATTAATCTAAAAACCAGTTGCCCTTCAACACGACCTTATAAGAAGGTGTCGTTAACGGTACCGAGAAACAAGACTAGACCAAAGGGTCAAGGGAGGAGCGTGATCTGTTAGGATGACCTATTTGCCCTTATCAAGGATGAAATAGGGCTCTGATAAAATACCTTCTATCATGAGGCTTAAGTGCTATCTGGGAGAGCGGGTCATTTGAGATAGTTGCTCGAGACAGCAGGCGATTTATGAGTCAATAATAAAATTGATAGTGCCTTGCCATCGGGGAATGGAGGGGAGGAAGATCATCAGCGCTGTACATCCTACAAGGAATAGATTAATGCAATCGAAAATTATTTATAGGCAAATATAAAAAAACAAAATATAATGTATATAAAAAATATTTTGCAATATAGCAATTTTTGAGAAAAAAAAATTGTCAAAACCTCACTAATATTTTATTCATGAATTGAATGACGTTTTGGACCTCAGACCATTTTTCTATGATATTGTATTTAATAATATGGTCATCTTCCATAAGGAAATGGAAAATAATATCATACAATAAGTATTGAATTTGAAAATAATATATATTTTTTTAAGAATACCACATCAATATTAGTGATCCAACACATAATATAACGAATAAATTAATGCAATCGCAAATTGTTTATAGGTAAATATAATATAAAAAAAAAATTTGAAATGATCTCAGACAATTTTTCTATGTATTTGATAATATGTCCATTTTCTATAAGGAAATAGAAAATGATAATATCATAAAATTTTAACGTTTAAACTTTTAAACACCTCGTACAGAACGCTAATAAAGAAGAGGTTTGAATGCACAAATGCCCTAACCATGCCTATTAATCCTTCTCGAAGAGTGGATCGCCAGTGGCGCTTTCACTCATTCCCTGCTGACCTTCAATACAAGTGACGTGGCTGAGAGCACTGGGATCTCTTGGAGCCCTGCTTTACCTTCAACACGGTGGTGGCAAGGCTTAGCTCGGAGTTCCTGAGTTGGCTGGCTATAAAACATTATATATATGCGTCCTCAGATTTAATTTGTATTGTCTTTACCTTGTGGTTATATAGTTTCAATGTTATTTTTATAAGGTATTTGTATTTTTACAGCTGTAATGTGCCTATATTAGAATTATTACTATAAATGGATTCAAATTACATGTATTATGAAAGAATACATATACTGCTAATGCTTATTGCCTTCACTTGTTATATACAACTGGTCTTTGCAATCTGAGAGGCCCAATACGTTCCTTACTATTTTATTGCATGTTATAGTTTTATAAAATAAACTGTGAGACATCTTGGAACCATTGAATGTAATCATGTATTTTATAACTGCATAAATTGAGTCTCTGAAGGGGCGACTAAAGGAGAGAGAATGGTTGGTTCTCACGATCCTGTGGTCACTAAAGATCGCCGTCTCATGTGCCGCTGATGTGTCCGGTTCTATGAGGTTGTGGTGGTGTCACTTTAAACGTTCCAGTGGTTCGTCCATCGAACGCTGGCCAGCATAAGAAAGTTATTTCGTGGTCGAACAAGTGGCCAGTCTGTGGAGACATGTGACGAGCGCCTGTGTTGTCAGGACGCAATATGTGATTCCTGCTGCCTTGTACACATTGAGGAGGGCACCAAAATGAGACTAAGTCAATTTACAAAATTGGATGCTTAATTTTTTTTGACATAGGACGTTTAGTTGACCGCAAGAGATGATATGAAAATTATCAATGTGTTGGTTGCGTAAATCAAAATATACTTTCAAACAGCCACAGGGAAGAGGTTGCTCTGGCCCGCTTAAGAATAGGTCATACTCTCCTCACGCACTCTCACCTGATCAGAAAACTGCCACCTCCAACGTGCAAATATTGTCAGTCCATTCTTACGATTAGACATATTTTTGAAGAGTGTACTCACTATTTGCCAACAATAA
>NW_027106817.1:118377-120404 GCF_000696795.3 Halyomorpha halys
TTATGTATATAAATAATTGACCGTATACGTTCAAATCATGAAGATGGTCAGGAATGGGGTAAAACAAAAAATAGTATTTTCTAACGTTTCGGCCCACTTTGTATAGCTTCATTGGGCTGTTCAAGTTGATATCTTTGGTCACTAAGTCGCTAGTTGCTAAAGCCATCAACTTGAACAGCATTGATGAAGCTATACAAAGTGGGGCGAAACGTCGGAAAATAAATAGTTGTTAACTATTTTTGTTTCTCACTTGACCGCAACCTCGACCATCTTCTTCATGATTTAAAAAAAATCTAGTTCACATTTACGTGATGTGTATAACGACGATCGGCTATAATGACCAAACCGTGGGCGGTCGGGAGGGAACGATATCCAGTGTATTTTTTTAAAAAAATATATTTGATATCCATAATTCATACAAATATTATATAAATTGTACTATATTCCGAAGTGATTTTAATAATAATAGGTCCACTTATTAAGGGGAAAGTCAACGAAACAAAGAATTTATAAACCAATCTTCTACCCCGAAAAAAGTTCAACTAATATAATAAAAATAAACAAATAATAGTAAATAAAAAAAAAAGTAAATTTGAAAGAAAAAAGATAAATTAAAAGTAAAGTAAAAGATTAAAACAAAAAAGAAAGAGAACAGATAAAAATGTGAAAGGCTGAGTAAAATGCAAACATAGCAAAGATTAGGAAAAAGATCAATTTCGTTTCAGTGTGATGAAGATACGAAGGAGATAGCTAGTCGTTTCTCGAAATAGTTTAAATACTTTATAGGTTAAAAAATATGGACGAAATAGTATTTCTGAATTTTAGACATAAAGATCCAGAAAAAGACGATATTGTTCCTATAATCGCGAAAATTATATAAAAACATTTTTTGCAACTAATATTTAAATAATAATTGCTCAATAGGTTTTTATTATTATATTATATTGTTGCATTGTTTTTAATTTTTTTATGTACCCTGAAGATGAAGTACTCCGAAACGTCGGTGCCGTGTAAATAATTTTAAAATTAAGAAATATTTAAAGGTGAAAGAAGAAAATCACTAAATATTTATATGAGGAAATTATAACTGAAAATTATGATTTTGAACGCTAAATTGTTTGAATGAATTTAGAACAAGAATGGAACTTTTTACCGTTCACCTATGGCGGCAGGAAATTGTGGTAACATTATAATTGGTAATTTATTTTTGCGGTTAATTAAAACCAGCCAATAAATAAACGCAAAAATTTAAACAGACCTCCTAAACGTTTCCATAAAAAAAGACAAATCGTTTGAGGGAATCCATAGAATTTCAATGAGAGAAGCCATTGAAATAATCGCAAAACCTAAAATATGACAACGAGGCAAACTTCTACATTAGATAGGTTGGCTTCATGTTCCAAGAAGATTAAAAAAAAATAGCAAGAGAAGGGGAAAAGCGTTTTAGTTTATGCTGGTAATAAACTGACTGCTTCGAGTTTTATATCCTCAGTTGGGAGAGGATAAACAAAATAAGAAAACTTTCGAATTCATAACGGAATACTGCTAGTTTAAGATTTACGTTATGATTACTTTAATATAATTGAATACATTTTTATTTTAATGGACACGTTTATGAGAATTTTTATTACAAAAATTCTCCTTTCGTTAATCTTAAACTAAAGCTAAACAAAGAAAATCAACGAACAAACAAAACTAGTAACGGGCCACGGGAAAAAAACGTTTTAAAAATTCCATATACTACTTTATGTGACAATATTAAAAAAATGGTGAATCAAGCGTTGAAATATATAATAAAATAAAATGTTTAATATTATATAAAGACGTGAAGTATATTAAAATTATTTATTAATGTTTTATATAAACAACTATTGATCTAATACAAAACGTGCTTGTGAACGTGCTGCTGGATTAAGATTTAATTGTTGATAAACTCAAGTATAGATAAAAAATCAACTTGTTTTAACACGTTCACTTGAATTAAACTGCAACATAAGCGTTTCATAGGTTGTTGACGCTGACTGCAT
>NW_027106817.1:120674-127936 GCF_000696795.3 Halyomorpha halys
ATGAAGGCCTGAAATTCTGGCCGAAACGTTAGCGCTAATAAAAAAGTTGATATTTATTTGTCTTTTTCACCGACCGTACCTTCAATTATCTCCTCATCCACGATCAACTATCAGATCATTGTGATTAAATAAAAACGTTAATAAATGAATATATTTTTTAATTATTTCTCATATATCATATAAATATTATAAATAATTCGATGAAAAAAAGTCAACCAAGCAGGTCCACACGAATCATTGTCTCAATGAATACAAAACTCAGGTAGTGAAGATACAATAAAATACGCCTTTATAAGGTTTAAAATAAAAATGGTAAGATTAAATTATAACCAGGGTGTAAACTAATTTTGGTTCTAAAAATTTCCGAAGGATTCCCTTAATCAAGCACATATTCCGAAATTGTTTACATTTTTACTTTCACTTACCAATACATGGAATACATGGTAAGTAACTATAATCACTTACTTTGGGAATTCATGTTTTGAAATTCCCTGAGTTCGAATAAACAAGACTTACAAACTGGCCTGTGCCTGTGTGATCAGTCTAACTCAAAAAGTAGTACGAAACTCAAATTACATATTTAAGGTGGGTATATCTGTAATGTGACAGCAACTGCTTTGCTAAAATCGAACAGTTGGAAGTGTCACTTTATAAAATCGATTTTTTACATTTTTTTCGATTTTCTCCAAAACAGCTGAAACGATTTTGATTAAACTCGGTAAGTCAATGAGACATTAAGAGTTTTTTTTCAAACCCCTTTCCTAGTCATTTCTGACATAAGGGGCATTATCGAAGAGTTTACAAAATTAAGCTATTGTAATGACGACTTTACCAAAGTTTGCAACATTTATAGCGAATTCTCGGTTATTTTATTTCCTTTGAAAATTCTCAAATTTACCAAAATATAGATACCGTGATAGTTTTCAGGCCTAGGTTCATTAAAAATATTTTATCATCATAAAAAAAAAAAAAAAAACACTTGGCTCATTATCCGTGATACATACGAAGGGTAAATATAGACGCAGACAAGGCAACTTCCAGACTATAGTTATTGTGGAATACATTCTGATTTATAGACATGATATACGTAATGCATGAGCCGTAGAAGCGCAAATGCTAGAGGTGGGTCCTTATATACATACAGAGCGGGAACCATAAATCACACAGCAGGTTGAGGTAATTACATCACAGCCTAATATATCTCCATTCTATTTATATCCACTCAGCTGACAGCATCGGTAATCTCCTCTCGGGAAATAATTGCAATGGTCCAAATATATACGACTTATTTCATCACCAGAGTAACAAATGTTAAGTCCTTCAAGCCTCCATTTATGGTCACTCTAGTAAATCAAAACTTCCAGAGCTAAACGAAATTATGAATTATATTTATACTGAACTTCAGTTATCTGATTGCAACTTCAATGTTAGTTATTATAAATATTTTATTATAAATACAATAATAAAATCTCTATAATATACTGTAATGGGCGAGACAGAATTAATGGTGGGGGCGCATGCGTAGGAGGTAGCGTGCAAAGAGAGAAAAAAAGTCATATTTTTTTTCTAATTTTTAAATTACGGACATTGGTGCTAATTCTGATGTGTTGTTGGTGTCTGTGTGCTGAGGCTAGATGCAAAATTGTAAATTTGGAAAAGTTAGACAATTAGTTAGAAATAAGTATAATTAGATTAAGAAAGCCTAAGTTGTTTAATATTGTTGTTTTTATTTTGTTATTATAATTAAAGTTAAACTGTATTTAAATAAACATGTGTTTTGTGTGTTGTGGATATGTGAGTAAAATGATACTAATTAATCTTACAATTACTGTAAAGAGCATTAAAATATAAATAAGTTTTTAGTGATCACCGAGTAATATTTTATTTTACATATAAGGTGAAATAATCAAAAAAGGTCTTGAAAAATTAAGTTAAAATGATGAATGCACGCAAAAACGAATGCATTTTGCGAAAAAAAAGTACAAATGAGGAAGCTATGTCGAAGAACTGTATCCTGATGGTATAATAATTGAATAAAAGAGTAATAGAACAATAAAAAGACGATGTGAAAAAAATGAATACCTCAATTGTAAACAAACTATCAGGTGATTTTGTAATAAGTAATTCTATTATGATGTCCTTTCTCTTGCGGGAAAGGGATGGTAGCAATCATCATGCAATTGTTATGCCACAATATCCGCCCGAATATCTTATCATCGTTAACACCATCGGCAATGCCACCCGCTAAACCGAACTGGAAAATAAGTTGTATTGGTCTGCTGTTAGGAAACCTATACACTACTGATGAGTTGTTGATATCAAAATATTTGTTGTGAAAACATTTCAGAAAAATATACTGCAGTGTGACATTTTATCAGGAGATGAAAAAGTGGGCTTGGATACGCCATTCGTACTGAAACGTACCCAATTCCCTGTAAGATGGGCATTTCCTATTCCATAAATAAATCCCAACGGCGGAGTTTCGAAAAAGTCAGTTTGTATTCAAGTAAAAAAAAAAAATAGTTTTGGCATTTGCATGTTGCATCTCTGAAGATACAGGAGCGAAGACGGAATAAAAATTCGTTGTAATTTAGAGGAAAAAGTTATTACGATAGTTATTTTAGAATAGGCGCTAAATTAAAATTCTAGTATATAGACTTGAAATTTATTATTTTTCTTGTTTAAACTATATTGAAAAAAATTATGAAATCTGAACTGAGCAATTCAAATCATAGTACAAGAGCCCAAAGAGAAAAAAGGCAGTTATGTCTCTGAACTTTCTAATTACTTTAATGAAAACTTTGTATAATTAAAAGTCTGCATTGATGAATCTGCCAAGTATAGATAGGGGAAATAAAAAATGGCGGCTGCATTAAAGGTTAAAAGAAATTAATTTTTAATTAGGAGCTCTATATCTTTAAAACTAACAACATACGAAAACCTAAGAGAACATCATTTAAAGTAAAGTAAATTTATTAAAATATGAGCCATTATAGACCTATTTACGTTCAATTGTTCCCGATATATGGCTTTTTAAGAAACAACATTTTTAAAAAAATCTACTGAAAAATCAGAAGTTAGTGAATCTAATTTTTAAACCTACAAATGTCTATTAGCATTCAAATTAAAGCTAGTTTAATCTGCTATAAAGGAGTTCATAAAGCTTATCTTCGTGGGGGTAGTACTTTTTATTATATTTGGAAATAAATGTGAATTTTGCTATGAAATTGTTTCATAAAAAATAGAAATCAAATATATTTTAGTAAATAACATGAAAATTACAAATCCTACGAAGATAAACGACACAAAATACATCATAGCACATTAAGGTAGCTTTGATTTGAGTGCTAATAGACATCTGTACGTCTCATAGTTTCTGAGATAAAGATTTTCCACAATAAATTCACTAACTACTGATTTTTCCGCGCATTTTTTTTTTTTTTTTTATGAAACGTTGTTCTTTAAAAATGTATATCTCTGGAACTAGTGAATAATAATTAGGTTTTCTAGTGTTGTTAGTAATTTTAAAAATATGGAGTACTGGATGAAAACTTTTTTGGTAATTTCTGGAACAGTCACCACTTTTTATTTTCCCTGACTGTTGGTTGGCATGGTCGTCGATTTTAACTCTTAACTGTATATAGCTTTTGTTAAAGTAGTAAAATATTGGAATAAAAATTTTATTTTATTGCCTTCTTGGGTTCTTGGACTAACAGGAATAAAATAATCCAGAGATCAATAGTAATCTTGAGAAGTGAAGCCCACTCAATAATATTACACACCTCAAATATTGGGATTAGTAATTTTTCAGAAATGGTGGTATCCAATATCATACGATCCCACCACATTAAAGTATTAAAAATTGTGTTGAAATAATTGACTTTTTTTTCTTCTATTAGGAATGAGCATATATGATAAATGAGTCTACATGAAAGTTAATCTAAAGGGTTTACAGCAATCGATTGTTATCAATATCGTAAAACACTTTAATAACATCTTAATCTTTATTGACTTACAGGATAAAGTTTTTATAAACTTCAACTGACATTGTGTCGATTTTATCAATGTCCTATACGTTCTCAGGTTAAAAGAAGGAAACTTAAATATTGCTTATAAACTTATATAAAATCCAAATACACATTTATAACTAAAACAATTATCAATCAAATATTAATAATCTAGTCCATGAACTCCTGGATCACTAATAAACATGAAAATATTTGGTGTGTGCATCCCACAATTTTCACTTAATGTAAAAATTTTTGGGTTCCAGGTGAAATGACGAATATCAAATTTGTTTCAGCTAAAAATACAACAGTTTAACAAAAAATAATGAAAATGTATACACATTAAAACGATCGGGAGAGATCGGGCGCACTCAGCGTTTTCCGATTCGAACTATTCTCTATTTTTCTTCTTTAATTATTCCTAATTTTTTTTTATTTTGTATTTATCCATTGTTTTTTATAGTTAACAATGAGAACTGGTTATTTATTTCAAATAAGCAAAATTAAAATATAAAAATATGCTCATATCCCTGTTATCTACGGGACGAGTTTGTTCACACT
Source organism: Halyomorpha halys (assembly GCF_000696795.3). Taxonomy (NCBI): domain Eukaryota; kingdom Metazoa; phylum Arthropoda; class Insecta; order Hemiptera; family Pentatomidae; genus Halyomorpha; species Halyomorpha halys. Next base: position 125,243 of record NW_027106817.1, read on the forward strand.
CAATTTAAACAGAATCTTCCCTTAAGCCATTGAAAAACTCTCACATATCTCTTCTCCCTTGTTCCTCCCTTATTCACTTTTCTGGACATTCTATATTTATTTTAGCTTATTAATTTTTACACGTCTCATGTCGTTTTCTTTCCCACATTTCATTATGACGATTTAAATTGTTTTTCATTACTCTTATATATTACTTATATATTTTCATTATTTTAATTCCATTACTCATCATTTCAATTTTCTTCTGCACCTTTCATTATGTTTATTCCTTTATTTACTTGAATGTCTGTATTATAATTTTTTTTATCATTTATTTTATATTATTCTTGCCTTTACAATATTATATTTTATTTCCTATTAGTATTAATCAACTACTATAAACTTAATGCATTGTCATGCATATAAATAACGAGACAGATCCCAATAAAACAGCATTAGCGCAGCATACAACCAAGAAACCAACATACTTTAGATTTTGAAAATATTATGATTTTACTATATAACAATAGCTCATTCAAAAGAAAAATAGTTGAGTCTATTTGCAAACCATAAAACATTAATTATACAGTGAATTTTGAAACAGACACAAGAAATCTGAACCAACACTATGCAGAGATTTTAATTAAAATTCATTTTTGAAAAATATAGGATAAAATTAATGTTGATAATTATAATTAACCTAGATATGAATTGTAATAAAGAAAAAAGAAAGAGGAAATTTAACAAAAATATAGTTGAAATAAATAAATTAAATGCCTGACCTGAGGGTGGGGAAGGTTACAAACATTGTTGTGATAAATTATAATAGAGAAAGTTGACTGTGATTAAAAGTGTTAGTTTTTAATTTAATGTTAAGAGATGACAAATTAGGCAATTAGACATAATATAAGAAATGCTTATTAACAAAATTACATGATTCCCTAATGTTTTAATTTCTCGTAGAGTAGTTTAACCAGGCCAGAATAGCCTGCATAAAGTTGTTTTTTTAAATTTTATAACCACATAATTGTATCAGGGTATGATAATTTATTATTAATATTGTTATTTGTTTAAATTGTTAAAGATCAGGCTGTAAGCCATAGATTGTCCTTAAGGATGGACGAATTGGCCGAAACGTTGGACTTATAAAGAAATAAAAATAATTTTGAGACTAAAATTGGATAAAATTTATTTATTTAAACAATGATATCCAGCCTGAAGATAGTGTAAAAATTATCTTCTACTATAATTGATGAATAATATCACGATCAAAGATTTAATTACATAGATATGACAAATGATTGAAACTGAATCGAATCATGTTTATTTCATGATAGTAATTTCGTGATTATTGGCAAAAACATAATTAAACAAACTCGTTTGTTTGGTTTAAAGAGGCAGTTAACCTTGAAGATCTAAACTTTTTTTCCGATTCATTAATTGTTAATTGTCTCATTAATCCACATCATACAGATACCACTAATTAAATAATTAAAATAACCCTATTGAGTTAAGAGAAATTAATTTCAACAATCACAAAGATGTAAGAAAAATAATTAGGAACTGAAGTAATTAGTAATTGTTTATTTATTTTTTAATATGAAACTAATGATTTTTTTTCAATTCAAATGGGTATTTATTTAAAGGTATATTTCTTCTATATAAAGGCACTTTGCCAATAAAAGAAACAGGCTCGCCTCATAAATATTCAATGGGTTAGCTATCACCGATGTGGACAAGGAGGTGATGTCATGCCTATTTCAGGACGAAACCTAACCTTCTTTCCTCCATTTTATTATCCTTTGGGTAGGTAGTTCTTGTACAAGAACAGCCTTAAGTAGTAAACAGCTAGACCACTCACAAGGAAAAGAGATTTCGGATTTGGCAAGGAGTGTACTGGGTGGTAATCACACCCTCAGAACTGAACCATAATGGCCTCTAGCCAGGCTTCGCACCGTCAACAATGGTTGACCCTGGTCAAGAAGGAAGGTGAAGACGAAAATAAAGCAACAAAACAACCGTTTATATATACATATATAACAACAATAAATAATTTAAAAAAAAAAAAAAAAAGAAAAATAAGATGTCTTTCAGAAATGTACTCTCAATAATAAATACAAATTGGTGCATTTAGTCAATTTCTTGGCATTATTTCTTATTCATTGGGTTCCCTTAATTGGGCAAAAATTTGGCGCCCAAGCTTGATTCTGGCCAAACCACTTACTTGCACAACCGCTGGTCTAGGAACAGTACCTCCTTGCAAAGGAGTGCATCCCTGACCATTCATAAATTGTTCATTTTATTAGAACAAACATGACTTTGAAGAAGTAATAACAGGATTGGAACCTCTACATTTTAATAGAATAAGAAACTTTTTCTAATATATGTTTTTTCCTATTTATGGTTCTCTTTATCTTCATTTATTGTTGCTCCTGCGGAAAAAAAAAAAAAAAAACACCCGATCTTATTATATATATACATGGCTTCGTTATCTTCTGTTCAAATGTTATATTCAAGGCTGAAATAAACTTGATATTTACCATTTCCACTCACTACCATCACCTCTATATTCTACTTCTATTGATACTTATTTTCGAATATAATATTTAAAAACGGATGTCTAAAAGTCACCTTGCCCTAGGCATGTTCCAATTATTTGCGGTTCCGTCATGTCTCCTTGAATGTCGAGCACTCAGCACTTCCTACAGAATTTTC
>NW_027106817.1:127986-137680 GCF_000696795.3 Halyomorpha halys
AACCGTAATGGCCTCTAGCCAGGCTTCGCACCGTCAACAATGGTTGACCCTGGTCAAGAAGGAAGGTGAAGACGAAAATAAAGCAACAAAACAACTGTTTATATATCCATATATAACAATGATAAATAATTTTAAAAAAAAAAAAGAAAAGAAAAATAAGATGTCTTTCAGAAATGTACTCTCAATAATAAAAACAAATTGGTGCGTTTAGTCAATTTCTTGGCATTATTATTCAGTGGGTTCCCTTAGTTGGTCAAAAATCTGGTGCCCAAGCTTGATTCTGGCCAAATCACTTTCTTGAACAATCGTTAGTCTAGGAACAGTACCTCCTTGCAAATGATTACACCCCTGACCATTCATAAATTGTAGTGCTACAAAATTAATTTTTTTAATTACTTATTCATTCATTTTATTAGAACAAACATGACTTTAGAGATAGTATTAACAGGATTAGAACCTAAACATTTTAATAGAATATGAAACTTTTTTTAATACCTGTTTTTCCTATTTAAGGTTCTCTTTGTCTTTATTTTTGTTGCTTCTGATGAAGGCCTCTAAATTGGCTAAAAACAAAATTGGTGCGGTGCGCTCATCACACAATTTTCACTTGCTATAAAAATTCGCATTTTATGGTTTCTCGAGGTACAAATGATGAATATCAACTTTGTTTCAGCAAAGAATATAACAGTTTAACAGAAGTTGAGGAGAAACAGCCAATTGCATCGGAAATTACAGAGAGATAAAAACAATAGAGGATTACATCAAAAAAAGTTTATCAGTTCTGTTATTGTCACTCTAAAATTTTATTTATTTTTTTTTTCTTAAATTCACTTTCTTTTTTCCCATTAGAAGTCAATTATTTATTTTGTTAAATCAATAAATGTCATTGTTTTTGTTATTAACTTTACTTTTATCCTTTATTAAGGATTATGTTTTTAATCTATTTATTTTATCTTAATTTTTTGTTTTATTTATAACATTGTATATAGTTAGGGGTGTCTTTTATATGAACATACTATTAAGGGGGAACATAATAAAAATTTTAAAAAATGTACCTTTTACATTCGATTGGAACTTAGAACTTTTATCTGTATTTTATACAAATTCCTATTTTTTGAGGTTAAAATAACGAATATAAACTTTATCCCTGCCAAGAAGAAAACAGTTCAACAAAAAAGAATGAAGCCACGTACATGTGAACTTCATCGGAAAACTAGACGATCTTGGTTTTCCGATTCGAACTCCTTATCTATATTTTAATTTTTCTCCTGAAATTTCTTATTTATAAAATTCTTCAATATTTAGGATTTATTCTTTGATTGTTATTGCTAACAATGGGAACTGGCGATTATTTTTTTTCAAATGAGCAAAACGAACTTCAGAGACAGATTTTTTAAAAATACGTCATTTAAGCCCTTTGAGAGTATTTCAATGAGGTTAAGACCAAGCTGAGATTAAAGATAATTTAATATTACATAGATTTTATCAAAATCATAAGAGGCGTTTTCAAGAAAATCGAAAATATGTGAAAAATCGATTCTATAAAGTGGTACTTTATCATGATAAATTTTAACAAGAAAGTTACATCCCAGGCATATATATCTCCCTAAGATGTAATTTCATTTTCTTAGGACTTTCAGTTTTTGAGCTAAGCTGAAGTAAGTAAATAAATGTAAAACTGTTTATTAAAAACCAAATTTTGAATCACCTTGAAGGTATTCATCAAGGCTAAATAAATAAATCACAAAACATTATAGACTATGATAGAGCATGACAAATAGACAATTTTGTAAAAATGAAAAGGTAAATTAAAAGAATATAAATATTGAAATTATTGGAGTAAAATATCAAAAACGAATACAGTAATGACTTTTAATAGTAATAATAGACCTGGTTAACCCAAAGGTTCAATGCTGATACCACCTATCGCTGTAAACAAACATCTACCCAAATCCACAATTTAAGTCCCGAAGAAATCCTTTCACCTACGTTACGGCCGACCCCTCGGATCAATGTTTGTGAACGTTTCAGGGATTATTTTTAATGTTATTTTATTTACTGATGTTTGATGAAATTCAGGTTAAAATTTTGGCACTAATAAATACGTTTTACTTATTTCCGCACTTCACTGACCGCACTCCCAGATAAATTTTGTATCTTTTAGAATTTAAAGAGAAAGAAGCCTGTTAATTGTCAAGCTGAATAAAAATTAACAAAGGCTAAATAACAGTCTAACAACAAATGACTATTAATTAACGGCCCATCACTAATCCTCTTCGAATGCAATATTTAAAAACGGATGACTAAAAGTCACCTTGCCCTAGGCATGTTCCAATTATTTGCGGTTCCGTCATGTCTCCTTGAATGTCGAGCACTCAGCACTTCCTACAGAATTTTCAATGTTCTGCTCATTCGAAACGGTTTGGAACGGATTCCGTTCTCAGCCATTGCAGTCCTAACGTTTCGACGATGATTCGAATATATTGTGTTAAAATATGTATAAAATAAATTTCAAATTGTTTAAGTATATCAAATAATTCTTGATAATATTTAATGACATACTCTATATAACTAGTGAGAAGATAATCAACTAAACACTGATTTTTTTTAAGTGTCTTATATAGCTTATTTGATACGCATACGAATAAATCAAGCTGCAATTATTTTTTTGGTATGTCGTTATTTGGAGTAACTAAAAGTAATTTTGTAAAGTACTTAAAAATATAATGATTTTGCCTTTCAGTTTGTTGTTGCAATTCAGAATATACTTACACAGAAGTCTTAAAATTTCTAAACTTCGTAGAATAGAAAACCGGGTTTGTTGCAAAAAAAATTCGCAGGCAAATCTGAACTTTCTGCTTTCATGAAACCTTTTTCCATGGTTGTTTTCGAAAAAAAAAAAAATGAAAATTCTTTTAACAGAAAATTCAAAATCATTTAAAAACAGCTAAAAAGTGTGAGTAATTAAATCGGTCTTGTTTGATTATGTCTATATGACGTCACTTAACGATCATGGCGGCCAGCGTTTTCCTTCTGTTGGTACACTGAATTATTATCTTAGTTTTTTTAAACTAAAATCAAAAATTAATCTTGTATCTATATTAATTAAAACATATATGATTTATTATGTTTCTGAATTGACTAACAATAATGTTAACATTATTTCATTTTTTTTTTTCCTATGTCGTCCAATACCCTATTGAGTAATACCTCAATGGTATTTAATCAAATATTGTGTAGAAGAAAACTTGTTAATTATTTGCCCATTTTCATAACTTACAATTGAATTATTATTGTTAGAATTATTAAATAATAGAAAATTTTCCTCGCTTCACTTCAATTCATTTCGTTTCTTACTTTTCTTATACATTAGCTAAATAGTCAGCAGTAGTAAACATGGTTGAAGTTTATCTGCCTAGTCATGACTTTTAGTTGTTTTAATTTTAGTTATCTGACAGGAAATCTTGTTAACGTATTAGTATAATGTAGGTATTAAAATAATGTACAATGAACATATTTTGGATATTAGTCATCATTCTGTAAAACAGTTGTGACATTGTAAGGATAAAAATTGATGTTTAGCTCTCTATTATATATAAAACGTTTTTAGTGATCACTGTGTAATATTTTATTTTACCCTCTCAGCGAATTGAAAACTTAAATCCTGAACAGTTGGGAAAACTTCGAAATAGACGGCAAGTTGAAAAATACAATCTGAACTACAGTTATACAATTTGAGCAAGGAGTAGTACAATTTTATGAAAAGTTTTATAATTTGTAAAACTGGGGTCGGTCTGCCGTTAGGTGGAGAGGGCTTAAGCACCCAGTTATACAATAATAATATAATGTACTTTTTAATAATATAGATATCAATTGATTCTATAATCTTAACGGGTTTTTCACAAAAGGAGAAAAGAAAGTCTAGATAACCATTGAGATTCTGCGGCTATAGGCCCATAAACAAGCCTCCACTGACATTAATTACCAGTGACGCGTTAGAGAAAGAAGTATTGGGATCACCTAGAGGTGCTGTTTTTCCCTTACACGTGGAGGGACAAGTCTAATTCGGAGTTTTCCAGATTTATATTTAACGCTATAATAATTATTTATAATTATTAGTCTGCGTTTATGATGTTTATATTCCTTTTGGCTTAATTTATTTATTGTTATGTTTTTGGTATTTTTTAGTTCATTTATATTTTCTGTAATTATGGAGTGAACAAAATATTTTATCACTATTGCTATTGTTTTTAATTGAGACAGAATGTGAAATTACGTAATAAAAAGAGTTTTCAAATAAAAAAAAGATCACAATTACTTATGATTATGTAAGTTCATAATAACTTGATGTACTTTCTGATAGAGACAACAAAAGTGTTAATACACAGTGAAGATAATACAGCTGCTCCTGGCACGCAATAAAAGCATCTTTTTATTATTCTCTGAAGTAGTTGATATTTACGTTCGTGTTTAATGGCGCCTATAACAACCACTACAAAGCTTTTCTTAGAAACGTTACAAGTTTATTATTATATTTTAAATCAATTATGAGTAATTCTTAATTTTTTTCTTTTTTTTTACAGCTTTGCTACCGATAACTACTTTATTCTCATAAAGTTTCTTTTTATTAAACAATGAACGATTGATCGTTGCATATGACATGGCAGTTTTCTGAAAATTTATTTAGTAAAACCACTTTATGAAAGCAAATAATTTTTATTAAAATATTTTAACCTAATTGTTTATACATTTTCCCCAACGTATTATCATCTTTTCAATACCAGAACTGAAATATACTGGGATTTGTGACGAAATGGCTTCAGAAAATGCGTTTTTGACATATATACAGAATAATTTTTCATAAATTTTACTCTTAAGAAAGTTGTCCAAATTTCTGAACATATGTAAATCAGTTGAGGATAAGCCTGGCGAATAATATGGGTGTGGAAGGACTTCGGAACACAACTCGTTTAGTTTATATATTATATCATACTATATTTATTTCTATCGTTTAGCTTCACTCTATGTCAAGGAAACATGAAGTCTCGCGTTGTCCTCTAAGAATATATGTATATTTCCCATCCAACTAACCAATGCAGGTTGCTTTTTGACAAGTCTGTGATGCATTATGTCGATACTACTGCAATACGATGTAGATGTGATCGTTTCACGTCTGGATAAAAAGAAAAATGAATTATTCCTGCCATTCACCACCACATACAAACCAATAATTTTTTTTTTAATCCAAATTATGTTTTGGCGTGTGTCCCGGTCCGAAGTCGAATTTAACCAAATACCTAACCGACGCCTTTTGTCATATACAAACTCTATTTCACACGTGACAACACTTTTCATCACACGTGATAATCCTACGGAGAAAAGGCTTATTTTTTATATGAATTGGTTTAAAAGAAGTAACTTTTTGGGTATTTCCGAATTTTTCCTTATTCAGCCATTTTTATTCATTTAAGAAATAATTAAACTAAATTTAATCTGTATCCAAATAAAAGGAGGAGAAACTCGACCTTAGCATACGGTATTCTACTATGAATTTTTAAACAGAGTAGCCTACTGTAAGTGAGGAAAATGTTCAGTATTTCATCCTCTGTTTATAAGCTAAAATTCAAAACTGTGTTTTAGTTTAACGTTTCCATGAATATTTATATTTCATGCCATCAATACTAAGTGAATATTTCAAGATAAATTGTGCAGACGAAGAATCTGAACCATTAATCGATTTTCTACAAGATGAATAATTTTTAAAACACCATTGTAAAGTACTTCAAGAGGAGGTACAACAATTAAAGCAGTATTTGGAAGGCATATCGAAAACATTCAATCAAATGTCTATCAAATAGAAAAATAATTAAAAAAATAAAATAAATAAAAAACATAAAAATCGAAGAGGAGTTATAATTTATAAAGAAGGCGATGTGCTTTTAAAAATTCAAATACTCGTGTAATTTTAGCTTCCTCATTCCCTGCGGCTGCTGTCGCACATGGATGTCGTCCATGGTTTTACTGATCGTTTTATTTCTTTTAATTTACTGGGAGAGCTTTCATCCCACTTGGCCTGCCATTTTTCTAATATTTGTAATTTAAGGGGTGTACTGAGTTCTGATGGGGTAAGAACGGCGGTGCCTCGGCCAGGGAGATTATTACGAATGATAATGTAAACTATGATCTTACGAATAAGTAGCATAATTAAATAACACATAATTTAATAATTTTAATTTAAGAAAATAAAATAAATATTTTTTTTTTAAATCACATGATTTTCAGAAGTTTTACTCCTGTTGGCTAGCTCCAAGACATATTTTTTTTTTAATTAACAATATATACAATTTTAAAGAATGTTTTAAATTAGCAGTAACATTTTGAATATCTTATTTAAATGAACTAGTTAAGTTGAAAAGGACCGCCAGATACGATGATGCAAATGTTTATCTTCAGCTTTGAACATTCCAATCCCAAACTGCCGAAACCGGTTATAATTGAGAAATGATACGCATTGATTTCAACCTTTTCATTTTGGGCGATACCTATCAATTATATCACAAACAGAATGATTAAAAAGACGAATATAATTATGATTTCAACGAATACCATAACGAATTTTTTTTTTCGAGATTGATAGTTTTATTATTAACAAAAAAAAATCCTGATAGTCTCAACCTTCTTCATTAAAAGATATTACAAGTCCAAAGTTTCGGCCATCCGGTCATCACCAAGGACAATCTTAATTTCAGTCAGTTGATTTATGAAAATTTACATATTATGCCCACGTCAATGAACATAGTCAAAATAAGCCTGTATTTGTCACTATAACATTTAATAATAAATTCTATCCTTCATCATTTTCGTATTTTGCTTTCATTAATTTATTACAACAATTGCATTAAGTCCTTGATGATGGCAGGATCGGCCGAAACGTTGAACTGTTAATATGTTTTAATGAAGAAGGTTGAGACTCTTTGGATATTTTTATTATTATTATTAATGAATATGTATTTTATTGTTAACCAAAAAATCATTATATAGAGAATCTATAGTCTTACTGTTAAAAAAAAATTGATAAAGAACATAAGAATGAAATTATTGGGCGCCAAATTAATAAATATAAAAATAAATGTCACTAAGAATGTGCTTTGCCCTTTCACTTCCCCGATAAATTAAATATGAAGTAAGGAGAAGTATTGCTATACCGCTAAATTTCAAATTCGAGTTTTCAACGAAAAAAAAGGTTAGAAGCCAAAAAAACAAAGCCCAACAAAGTGGCAAAAATTGGCCAGAACAGCCTAGTTCAAAACGAAAATTCCTTCGAAGCTGAAATTACATATACATGTATATGCTGTACGGGCATGTATATGCCGCGGATGTTAAAACAGCTTTTGTTTAAATCGACTTATTGTACCATTTGCAGAGAATCGATTTCTCGACATATTTTTGGGATTTTCTAACGATTTTGATTCCAGTCACTAAATCAATGCCTAATTAAGGAACCTATAATATCAAACAGGTCTTATTAACAATTGAATAGCAATTGCATTTGCCCCCACAAAGGGCTTAAATGACGAATTAAAAAAAAAATCTTCCTTTAAAGTACCTTTAATTTCCCTTATATGAAATAAATAACTAGTTTCCAATATTAGCAATAACAAACAATGAATCAGTAGAAAATATTTAAGAATTTGATAAAAAATAATTAAAGGAGAAAAATATAGTAGTTTGAATCAGAAAAAGTAGAAAAAAAAACCATCCAAACTAATCCGATCGCATTATATAAATGCATATATACATGGCTTCGTTATCTCCTATTAAAATGTTGTATTCTTGGCTGAAACAAATTTGAAATTTACCATTTTCACCTCGAGAAACCATAAAATGCGATTTTTTTTTACAAGTGAAAATTGTGTGATGAGAACTCTGCACCATATTTTTTTCAGCCAACGTTTCGAGCCAAATTACAGGCCTTGGGAAGCAACGAAAAATGAAGATTAAGAAGACCATAAATAGGAAAAACATGTATTAAAAAAAGTTTCATATTTTATTAAAATGTTGAGGTTTTTATAAACCTGTTGTCTTCGAACTCATGTTTGTTTAAATAAAATTAATAAAAAAATAATTAAAAAAACTAATTCTGTACCACTACAAGCCATGAAGGGTCAGGGGTCCAATAATTTGTAAAGAAGTACTGTTACTAGACCAACGGTTGGGCAAGGAGGTGATTTGGCCAGAATCAACATCGACCGCCATATTTTTCCCCAACTAAGCGAACCCAATAAAAAATAAACAATGGAGCTAAACGTTATAATTATTTTATTGAAGCAGCCTTACTGGATCCTGGCCTAGATCTGTGAAGGAGCAATTGATCCCCAACCCAGCACTCTTGGAACGCATACCGAACCGTACGTTACCTTTCCTGTTAGCCTCGGCAACAAGATCACGCCTCGTAGCGAATCATCTTCACGAACGTTTGCGGGGAGAGAACTAAACCACTTCGAGATCAGGAGCCTGCCGTTCCAAAGATCGAATGGAATGTATAGTCGACTCTTGGTATCTCGAATCTTCTCCTGTTTTCTGGGGAAAAAATGATTGAGAAAAATATATTAAGTATTTTGTAATCATACAGTAACCCATACAAATGATAACTGGTGTCTGGGGCTTTTGTCGAAGACTACAGAACTTTTTTTCTCTATTCTATTGTAATATCACAAAAATAGCTACGTATAGTATACACAAAACGTAGTGACGTATATGTGGTAAGTGAAAGTTGTGTGATGTGCTCACCGCACCAGATTCAAACACTGCTCTACTCACTATTTGGAAATGTATCAAAGAGAACTAAAGACTTCTTTTAACATGAGATTTCGGGGTTGTGGCGAAAAGATAACATTTTTCTTCTAATTATTTTTAGTGTTATGACAGAGAAATTTTAACCTCGTCTTCTATTAAGTCGATTCCAATATGCTTAAACGAATGTCTCTGTGATTGGAGAAGTTTGTCGGGGGGTGCGGTCAGCAAAGAACAACATTAATAAACAAAACCATATTTATTTATTTTATGCCGACGTGCCTCTGTGCTTTATCCATCATAGTTATTCTTAGCATAAACGTTATTTAAATTAAAACTTAATGCCAGGAATGAGATAATCATAGAAATGAAATTTTGTTGGATTTGTTTTTTAATATAAATAACTGTAATTAAATTTATGAAAAATTATTATATTCATATACCTATTCATAAGTATTTACTCATATAATGAATTTGTAAGATGTGCGTACTTTATCGAATTTCTAACGTATTAATTTTAACAAAATAGTCTATAGCAAAGATACCGCAATAATTACAAAGGAACTAATAATAGAATTAAACGAAAAATAATCCACAAATACTACTCCATAATCCACTCATAGTACACGCATATCTCATAACAAATATTTTGTGAGAAGTTACACTGCTAAACTAGGATAGCGATATCTAAATATTTTCTTCTCCACTTTGCAACAATCTATTAATTTATCACCTATTATTATCTCATTTCGAGTGGAAAAAAATAAACATCAAAAGACTATCACAACTATCTCGTTTGTCTTAAGTGCTGTCGAATGGCCACTTTGGCCTAATTGATTTTTATCGATTCCATTTCCAAAAATATTTTCAACGATTAAACGATTAAAAATGTAGGAGAATA
>NW_027106817.1:138420-146263 GCF_000696795.3 Halyomorpha halys
ACTATCAATGTAGATAACAGATTATTGTAATAGAATCGTTTATTCATATTTAATACTAATTTTTATTAATATTCACAATTAAATATGATATTTTGAAGCTTTATTGAGCACGCGTATTGAATGAAATATATAATTATAAACGTATATATGATACATATCATTAGGATACAAATTATTTAATTCGGTGAATTAGAATTTAAATTTAGTAGACTACCTTTGAATAAAATAACTTGGCGTAGTTTTACTTTGCTTAACAGATGTAATAAAGTTCAATAATAAAATGCCCGACAGCGAGAGCCGTGTGGGCCGCAAATAAACTCCAACAAGACTGGAATAATAAAGCCGAATGTTCGAGGTTAGCTTCGGATCGAGCCGGCGAAAAACTTTCTAGAACTAACAGTCACAAGAATATTTTATTAGTTAAACAATTTTTTTAAATACTGAAGGTCGATGGTAGACCGTTTTTAATAATAAAAAGAAAGATGGTCCAGGTACACTCAAAGAAAAACTCAAATAGTGATTAGCCAACGTTTCGCCCCACGTTACAGGGCTTCGTCAGGACTAAAACAAACGATACGAACACTTAGATGATGTAAATATAAACGAACAAAATATATGAAAAATTAAAAAGATGTACAGTGAAAGGTGAAATTAAATAAGAATAATAAAAGGTTTTAGACAATTAATGAATACGGAAATATTAACAGATAAAAAAAAAAAAAAAAAGAAATACAAACTACGGTACAAATTAAAAGATGTAAAAAGGGAGATAAGAATAATAATGAACAAGATAGGAAACATACTTTTCAGATTTTTATCATATCTTCACTAATTTTTAAAATGTTGGAATTACTAATATTAACAGAAGATATGATTGGCAGAATGTGTTATGTTACAAATATCGTAGTCCAGGTTTAGCAGTATAACATCTCAAAAAATAGTTGTTTTCAGATATGCATGTAGTATTAGCAATAAGAGTAAGATCAAAGATCAGAAGATATTACTCAAAGATATTAATCAAAGATTGAAGATATTACAGTTCAAAACTGTAATATCTTCAAACATTTGTTTACTTAGATTTTATGATATAAGTTTTACTAAGATTCTGTATATACCCTTATTACTAATAGTACACGCATATCTCAAAACAAACATTTTATGAGATGTTACACTACTAAACTGGAATACCGATATTTAAATCTTTTTTTCTTCACCTTGCAACTATCTATTAATTTATCACCTATTATTATCTTTTAATTTTTTTTTTTACTCTTTTAAATAATAATTAATAATATTATATATTAAGTAAATCTTTACCGCTACAACCCATGAAGAGTGAGAGAAGCAGTACTTTGTAAAGATCAACTAGAACAACGGTTGTGCAAGGAAGTGATTTGATGTGAATCAATATTTTTCCCAAATTAAAGGTATCCATTTTATGAGGCTGGGTGGACCTCGAAGGGCTCCTAATCCCAAAGGGGTGATTCACCGCTACAGAATAAATAATTGTCTGTCACAGCCATATTCGAACCCGGCTAATATGTAAGCTAGTTGAATGTACGTTGATTTATTTTATTATAATATTCAGATAAATCATATTAAATATTTAATATTCAATATAATGCAAGTTATTTATTAACTCTACATATTATTTAATTTGATTTATTAATAAGTAATAAGTAATTCATTGCCCCACTGAAAAATATCACTTCAGTTTTAAAGTTAACATTTAGTTATTAAATTGAAAACAGATTTTGTTATTTACAACTGTATAAAATTATATACAACAGGTAAATTTGCTATTAGATATAAAATAACATGATGCAAACATGAGGAGAATCTAAACATTAATAGAACTCCAATTACGTTAATAGAGGAAAAGATATCGGGGCCATCTTCTTTTCATACGCTTAGGGGGATTGTCAGGTACTGAAGGAAAGGCATGTTAGAAACAAGTGGGTTCGGGTGGTTGGGAAGTTTATCATGGAAGGATTGGAATCTGGTTCTGGCCAAATCGGCAACATATGACAGTTTGAGGTTCTGATGGATGACTTGATTTGTGGCAAAGTAAGGAGCTTTAGGATTTTGGACTGAAAGGAATGGATACGTGAGAAATTCGATTTTTTTTTTTTACCCGAAATACCAGTTTTATTATTTTATCATATTCATATCAATGTTTTGAGCTCTTGGAATATCACTGTGCAATTTGAGCAATAAAACCTACGAATTATTTAAGTCTTTAGATCAAAATATTAATTTTTTACTTCGCGAGTTCAAATTGTACAAATTATAAAAAAAAAAAAAATTCATTTCGATTGGGACAGAATCAGAAAGCAGAGACATTGGCCACAGTATCGGATGTCAATGGCACCTTCGAACCCAGGAATACGGACCGCAAAATGATACCTGCATCAAGGTTGACAGGTGACATACTAAGAGTGTCAACAGAGAAGCCAATATGATTAAGAGGATCTCTATGTGGCTATGTTGCTATGTAAATATCGAATGCCAATTTTAACTTAGTCATATTTAAAAATTATGACTAAAACAAGGCAGTATTCAATGATGATGAGTTAATAGTTGACTATGGATATATAAAAATACGGAGAAGATATTTGGGGTGCGGTTAGTGAAGAGTGCCTACGTTTCGGTCAGAATGTCAACCCTTCATAAGGGCTAAGGACAAGATAACAACCACAATGAATAAAAACAATTACAGAATAATGAGAAATTATGATCATTATAGCTGTTATATTGTTTTTTGTTCTTAGCTCTGAGGTAGGCTTCTGTAAGGTAAAATTCTGACCGAAACGTACTAATAAAGGCACTAATAAATATGTTTTTACTTATTTGTGTTCATCGCTGACCGCACCTCCAACTATCTCCTCCTTATTCGACAAATAGTCAGTCTTCAACAACAGGTTTCTGGAGAGTAAGAATATTACCATGTGTGGAATAGCTCTTCCATATTAGAGATGTAGACGAAAAAATTGTTTAAATGTGTTATATGGTAATTTTAGTTCCATGACTGGTAGTAATTTTTCTTGGATTACCTTAGCAGGTATTTTGTAATCATGGAAATTTATTCTGAGTTGCTAGAGATATTTTAGCCGAAAAATGAGGTCAGATCATGGCTTCGGGGTAGGCACGGCCTTGTCGAAGAGGCACTTGGCAACCCTGCATCTGGTCGTCATGGGAACGGAACGCCATCACCTTCGGTATGACCAATATCTGTCACTAACCTGTTCGTGGTTTTTTAGAAAATTTAAATTATTAATTTTCCAAGCAATCTGAAAAACATAAAAAGAAATTCCTTGTTTTTGCTCAAGGAATTTCGAATATAGATATGGTTACTGGAAATGCACACGAGTATATGTGTAGATACTTCATTTTTATGAAGAAGTATTTTTTTTTTAAATCAATATAATCAAGTAAAAAATGCAAGAAGATGGATATTAAAAATAATATAGTAAACACCATAAACAAAAACTACAAAGAAATTCCTACCTGGTCAGTCACAACGACAGCAAACCCCGAAAATAGACGTTTAGATTTAAGGTTAAGGCAAATGGATAGTAGACAAAATTCTGAAATTAAAATGTAGGGAGACTTCTCCACCACTTTTTCAGTACCTCTTTCAATTCAAATCACTTTTCCAACTAGCGTATCCTCTTCATTATAACCCTTCCTGCAAGAGCGCGTCCAACGGCGAGAGGTTACGCTAAAGGTAGAGGTCAACCTTACCCTCATTCATGACTTCAGCCTGTCTTGCAAAATAGCCACCATTTTAATTTTTTTTTTAAATGCTTTCAATCGAGAATAAAAAAAAATCCGTCAATACTTCAAACCTCGACAAATGTGATTCATTTGTATCAGGAATGCACTTATTGATTCCGAGAATAAATACTCAAAGGTGTAATAAACACTCATAATATTAATTATCAATAAAGAAATTATTTTCTTATTTAGTTATAATTCTAGAGAGGATAGGGAAAGTAGGTCACAAAATGACCGAATTACGCTGTTCTTACAAGCAGTAGAACCGTTTTCAAATCGACATGGTTCTCCCACTAAAACAAATTTTTTTCATAGTTGATTATTAGAACTATTGAGAAAAGGCGGTAAAACTAGTATAAGTCATATTTTCAAAATGTGGTACAATTTTTTTACAACAATTAACCTATTTTGGCCCTGTTCTTGTAGATGCTACTTTGGTTGTAACCATTGTAGTCCAGTTAGTTTAGCTATCTGTAAGCCAACTCGAGTTTGCAGCGGATTCCGATTCCGCTCTGGACGGGTTGACTCATTTCCTAACAGTCCTACGTAATAAAAACTCAGCCACTGTGATTACAGCAGCTAGGTAGTAAAAAAAAAATTCCTACGCCTTCCCTAAATTTACTAAATACGTAAATTTATAATCAATACATTAAATCAGGCCCTCACCAGAAACGTAATCATTTAATGCTATTGTAAATCAAAATTGTTTACTCTGGATTATAAACAAATATTCGCTGTTATAATAATTAATAATTGTTTCTATTTTTTTTCAGCCGAGCAACAGAAAACTATTTTTGTAATAAAATAACTTGTATCCAAGTTATGTCTCGAACTCTCTTTGTTTTTGCTATGTTAGACATTTTCGTCCAACCTTGTTATCCTCATGGACAATCTTGAATATAAATTTAAACTTCACATCCAAGAATTAAAATTTTTTTGCAGCCTTTTCTGTCCATGTGAGTAAATTTTGTTAAATTAATTTATTTTGTCAATTTCCCATTCAATTTTAAAACTTTTAATTACAAATTAACTTAAAATTATTATTTCTCACCTATCACACAATACTTTTTCTATTATAATCTGTGATTAAAATTTAATGAAAAATTGACAAAGTAGGTTAATTTGCCTAATTTATTAACCTAGGCAGAATAGCCCGCACAATTTTTTTAATTATTGAGTTTGAGGTGTAAATTTGTATTTAAGATTGTCCTAGAAGAGGGCTGGATTAGCTGAAACATTGGAGATTTAAGAGTGCTTGGAACTTAATTTGGATACAGATTATTTTATTTAAACAATAAATCCAGTCACGAAGAAGTGATAAGATTATATATATAATAAATTATCGTTTATATTTCAGTCTATAAATTATAGAGTATCGTATTAAAAAAAAGTGTTGTGTTCTTCTCCTAAAACTAAGTTTTTTCCTTATCAGCCAATTTGTTGAATCAAAATTATGCACTAACAAAGATATAGTAACACATGAGTTTTGAAGGATTTTTTACGTAGGAACTAATCTAACTATAGTTAAACATTTATACATGCTAACTATAAAAATCAAACAGTTAATTATAAAAAAAATAAATAAAACATGCAAATTTTTATTAGTAAAAAAACAACTCACCTTTAAGCCTCCTGATATGAACGTCGACGTGAACTTTACTGGAGAAGTGTACTGTCGTCCTCTCGAAGAGCGATTCTTGTGATCCTCTGGTAGAGTCACTTCGTGGACTCGCTGGTCTATCTCCGGATCCTCGTAAAAGTAAAATCTAATAATTTCCCCTCTTCATACCACCGTACTTTATTTTGAATTAGCCCGCTTTTAAGTTTAATATCCATCAATGAATATTATAACGGTTCATCAATTATTAATTTTAAATTGAATAAAAAAATAAATAACTGCAATATAATACATAATAAGGTAACGGAAAAAGCAATTAATTTCAGGTCCTTGAAAGGATGTTCCCTTGTCCCAAATAAGGATACAATGGAATGTCAGAGGAGGGGATGCGCTGGTTTAGGAAAACAATTTTCATTACCATTCTGCTTTTGTGGAGTTAATGTTTTTTTTTTTTGTTCATTGAAGGCTATTATTAAATCATTAAATGCCTTTAGCAAGTCATCATCACTCGTTGCAAGTCGCTAATTATCGGCCTGCCTCGATAAAGACTGCCATTATAAATAAATAGTAGTCTTTTGTAATTTATTATCTAAATAGAATCTATTAGAAAATCAATAGGACTTTTGAAAAAAATATTAAACTAGAAAATAAAAACCGAGCAACAACAGTATTTTTATCACAACTTCGGAAATTGATCAGTTATAAATATCATAAGATAATAAAAAATATATATATTTTATATTCTATTCAAACAAAAAAAAATATTCGCTAAATCCGAGACGTCCTAAATCTACCTCAAATATTATAATTTTCATTTCCAATGTTAAATTAGTCATTTTTAATATTTAAAAATTCCGTATACTTACAATTATAGTATTATTTATGCCAATAAATATGACTGTAATAGGTACCTAATATCATATTATAATTATCAATGAGTAAATGAGAAACCAGTCCAACTGTGGAGATGGATTAGGCAAAACTTATCCAACCTATGTTATCTAACTTACGTTAATCAGGAATTCCACAACCAAAATCACTTATCTGCAAATATTAGGGATGTATTAAAATTCTAAACGAAATTAGATGGGCAGTCATTTCATTCAGATAAAACAATCAATTGGGATCTTCAAATAAAAATTAAACAAAAGGATAAACCATTAGTTGAATTAGAATATTTTTACTATAAAAAACTTTATTTAACTATTCCTTTTTTTTTGTAGCGTTCATTTTTTATTAATTTTTAATCATAAAAGTTAAGTAAAATGGCCAATAAAATAGGGCGAAACGTTACAAAAATGTCAAATATATATAGATATAGAATACTAATAGTTTTTATTATTATTATATAATTTTATGTTTACCTAATGTGGGTTTTTTCCACCACTTAGTCTAAATTGAATTTAATGGACGATATTAAGTAATTAGGTCTGAGAGTTAATATGGTCCAAAGAGATTCATTCGTTCGGAAATGTATAACTTTCGCTTGCATAATAAATTCTTGGTAAAGAGGTGTAGTAATTTTATGTTTAAAAAAAGTGAGCTTCATTTGGTTCATAAGATTGTTCCTTAGTCTTTATTATTGATTATTAATAATTATAATATTATTGTAGCCTCACTTTATTTATTTATTATTATCCATTGATATATACTAAAAGTCCCTATGATATAATTTAATTTATTACAGGAAATATTATTATATAATTAATGTTTGAAACAACTTAAAACGAAATTATTTTAGAATTGAAATCTTATTGTTATGTTCGTGGACAGATTTCTTTATATTCTAACAATTTATCAAAAATAACATAACAATAACATTTTTATTTCCTGCATAGAGAGTTAAAATTTTCATAATAACTTTATAATATTACATAAACAATATTTATTAGAATTTTTGCGAAAACTCCTACTAATTAATATCTTTATTTATAGCTTTTTTTTTATGTTTTGGGCTCTTTTCCCATTTTCATGATGCGATAACATCTAGTTCCATTTCAACAATGTAAAATAAGTTCATTATACATATAAATAATTGAGTCAAAAGGGAAACAAAAATAGTTGTTAACTTGACCGTAACCCTGACCATCTTTTTCATTATTTGAAATAAGTTTACTTCTTTACAAAACTAGGCACCTTTGTTCAAGAGCAAATATTGCTTTTTAATAAACAATAGATTTTGTTCCACCTTATCAGTAGTTGTATGTAAAATGACAATGTAACTTCTGACATGGTAAAACAAAAAATCTATTGGGTATTTTAAAAGCTTAAACAATGGGGTATATTACAAGAGATAGTAAAATCACTTAATCGCTTTTAGATCTTCACCAAGTCAGTACATTTTTTTTACGTTATATTTCTTTTTTTCATATTTTTGTTTTTACACTCCTCCTTCTTTACTCTTTTCTTATTACCTTTCTTTTGCCCACGTTATTAAGTATGTTCAGC
>NW_027106817.1:147447-170116 GCF_000696795.3 Halyomorpha halys
AAAACTATATACAGTGAAGAGTTTGATGACTCATGACTCTGCCAACATAAGGGAGACACAAAATTGCGGTTGTTCAGAAGAAACATAATGCTCAGTTTTGAATTCTTAAGTAAAAAAAAAAAAAACATTGTGCTTTATTTCTTTTCAGAAAATGGATCAGTTTTTACTTAGACTATACAAGGGATACAATAAATGTCATAAAACTAAATATTATAGTATTTAAGATGCACGCCCACTCAAGTTTATTTTATTCCAAAAAAATCTAAATTTTTTGTTCGGAGATTCATATCGTTAAATCTACCTACTCAAAAAATTTGTATAGAACATTCTTTAAAGTAGAGTAAATAGATATCTGTATATTTCATAAACCAAAGGTTTTCTTAAAAACGTCCAGAGATCAACATTTTGTGAATTTATTTTGCCAAATTTCATGAACTACGCCTAAAAAAATACTAATTATAAACTAATATAATGTACATTAAACTAACTTTAATTAGAGTGCTACTAGACATCTGTACGTCAAATGGTTCCTGAGAACCAGTTTTACCCCCAAAAAATTCACTAACTACTCATTGTTCGTAATAGAATGTTAGTTTTTAAAAAGGCCTACTTCGAGAACTATTGAACGTAAACTACTCTTCTAGGCCTTATAATTTAGAAAATTTATTCTTATTTAAATGATGTCCTATAATTTTCAGTGTTTTAGGTAGTTTTAATGATATGAAGATCCGAAAATAATGGCGTCAATCCCTCTTGAACAGTTTAGAAGCAGAAATTTGTGTAAATTTAATTACAAGGTACTAAGGTTACTATAAATTTAATTTTTGGAAATTTATTATAATAATCAATATAAATCATTATTGTTATAATTGTGAATTATAATTGAAGGATTTTTTCCAAAAATGAAGAAGGCCATATCTGGGGAGATTTGATTTAAATTTTGAACTATTTTGAGACCAAAAAATAATTCTTTTGTTTAGTTTAGAACTTTTTATCTAAATGCTTTAATTTTAACATTATAAAGCAAAGCATACCTGTACTCTTCTAGTTAAAGTTTTAAATAAACAAAATATTTTCATAGTTTTTTTTTTTTTAGTTATTTTACTAGAAGTAGATTGATCAACTCCAAAAATCAAACTTATATTACATGGCCTGAATGTTATTTTTTGACAGAAAAGAACTATTCTAATATGTAGGAACCATTGAGGAAACTGATCAAAACAACCTATTCACATAACGTATAATTTTGAATTTGCATAAGTATATAAAAAATGAGAGCTACCTTCTAAAATTGAGCACCGAACCCCCAAAATGTTCCAAAATAATAAATGAAAAAATAATTTAAAAACAAACAATGGGATGGTGGGTCACGTTTTCAGCATCAAGATGTTATCTCCCCAATTATTGCTTAGAAATCTTTTAAGGCGGAATCTACAGTATTATGCAAATTAATGGGAATCTACTATTCGACTAAGACCACAAACAATACTGATTAGGCGATTTAAGATTTATCTTAAATGATACAGTCATAGATGGCAGACCAGGAAATGGCCTTATGGAAAGACCGAAACATAGATGGGGGATTAGATTGAATCTTAGTGGTTGAATTACTTATTTCATAGCATAAGGATCGAACCTTAAACTTTTTTAAAGATATAGATTAGTTTATTTTCCAACAAGATAATGAACGACTAAACCTCGTGAATTTCATTTCTTAATTATATCAGAACCAGCGCAATACTTCATTGGAATATAAGGCGTTACTGTAACCAAGTTCTTGTCATTGATACAAGATAATGTTTTTAAAATTATATTTATGAGATTGATCGTATGTGAATTAGAAGGAGATGGTCAGAGCTTCGGTCATGAAGAAATAAAAATAGTTTAAAAATGTTTATTGGTTGTCAACGTTACAGCCCACAAAGTAGATCTTCATCAGGGCTGGGAAAAAAATACAAAAATAGATAGAGCTAAAGTAGGAGAATAAAATGGTCATTTAAATAACACTGATATAAATATGAAGGTAGGGAGCGGGCTAACTCAGAAAGTAAGGCGCTGAGCTACCAATTGGGACCAGAGTTCGAAACTGCTGTGGCTGAGAATTATTTATTCTATTATTGTAGTCTTGAGTCAACCCTGTGTCGCCCTCCAGGGATCCACCCAATCTCTATAAAGTGAGTACTCTAAATTGGGGAAGAAATGTGGCGGAAGAACAAATCACCTTCTTGCACAACTGTTGTTCAAGAACTTAAGCCCTTGAGCCCCCTTATGGGTGGTGATGGTACCGATTTTAATTATAATTATTGACTATAATAGTGGAAGTATTACGGTTACAACGGTTAGTAACTTATACGCTTATAAAGATATTTTTTCATACCTCTACCTATATGTCTGTTTTATTTACATGAAACTTCTATACCCTTACATCTACCAACTTTTTATGTTTTTATTATAGCCCTGATTTATTTATTACTTATTTTAGGCCTGAAATGTGGGTCGAAACGTAGGCAATCAATAAACAGTTGAAAAATATTATATAATCAAAACATCTTTAAACCCTTTTATAATAACCTACTCTACTAAGGAAGTCGAGTCTATTCTAAAATGTTCAAATGTAATTTGGTTATATTATTAAATCCCATATATAAACTTAAACACTTTAGTAAATGTGTAATTTATTAAATGTTTAAAGTGTAATGAAAAGATGATCAGGGGTGCGGTTAGTAAAGATACAAAAATAAGTAAAACATTTTTATTTTTGCCGATGTTTCGACCTGAATTTCAGCTCTTCTTTAGGGCTGAAAAAACGAGGCAACCTTAATTCTAAGAAAAAAAAATAATAAGAAACAAACTTGGAAATCTAGACCGGGGAAGGCAACAATTATGACAAACAATTTATTTTTCTCTTGTTGTAAAAATTGGTATTTCAGGATTTCTCAAGCTTGGAATTACAAAAGTTTAACAAAACATAACGAAGCCCTAATGCAATTGGGATAGACAGGGTGGTTTCGGTTTTTTCAGTTAGAAACGATTTTTCTAGAGATATTTTTCCCTTTTCCTTCTTAATTTATTCATAATTTTTTTTAGTACTTTGTACTTATCTATTTATCTAGGTAACAATGAGGAGTGGTTATTTTTCGTTTTAAATTAACATAATTAAAGGTTCTTTAGAGAGACTCTTTAAAAATTCATCATTTAAGCCCTGTCAGACTCAAAAATTACCAGCGTTGGGGCTCCTTTAATTGTTCGATTGGTAGCGGACCCCTTTAATAGAAAAAGAAAAGAGTAGCAAATGATACATTTAAAAAAATTTTTTTAAAGTTTAAATTCTAAAAGTTACTGAATATGTGAGAACATACAAACCTACTTTTTTCTCACGTTAGTTAATTACTAATTTTAACAATTATATATTTTTGATCTATAAAGTATTAATTTCACTTAATTATTTATTTTTAATTAATTCAACAAAACGTTGTAAAAATATGACCATCTCCTCCATACAATGTTTTGTTTATATTCTATTACTTAAACTAAAATTTTAACCAACATAACTATTACAAAATAAAAACATTTAAATTTTTAACCATCACATTAAAGATTTATGTAAATCTATTCTGAACACGAAATAGTCACAATTTTAGGCAATTTCCTAACTGAGGTTATGAATAACCGTTGATAAATTACTAGTCAATTTCAAACGAGGGAATCGGCAAAGAGATGATTGCTAGTTTGGACTGGTTCTCAAATACACCTTCACGCACACCCTTCTCTTCGTCGGTGAAGGAAGATAATTCTGCTTCCTTTAGACTATTTATACCTTTATCAAAATTGCATAAAATATTTTTTTTCATTAAATAAAAATTTAAAAAGGAGACAATGTGCATCTTCGTTACATCCCACGTCATTGCCTTATCAAGAACCGCCTGGTAGTGAAATATTGCGATATTATTATCTTGAGATAGCGACTCTGGAATCGTGTATAATTTAGGAGACAAATAAATGAATTAGGTAATTATATACCTGACCGAAAATATTTTTTTTTTTTTTTTTTTATAAAATATCGTCAAAAGAAGATTTCTCAATTTTATTTTCTTAAAATAAGAACTACCCAGCAAATAAACGTATGTTATCCGGTGGGACATGCATGTCACCACTTCTGATGAAATATATATATTCAGAACACAATTAAAAAAATAAAAATTCATAATTTGAGTTCAAGCACGTTAGTTGTTAAATTTATTTTTAAAAATTATAACGCGAATTTAAAAAAAAAAAAAGAATTCTCAAGAATTAAAACATCTTAAAGAAACCTGATTTTCACATAAAAATAAAAGTGCGTATTATATGATTTTTAATTTTAAAAAATATTTAGATTATATTGTTTGAGTGCTGTATTAATTATATTATGAATGTATAAATTCTGAATATTTGAAACGATTTCACAGATAACACCGAAAAGTCTATGACTTGAAAGGTGTTGAAAGGGGTTTTGTGAAATATGAAAACAAAAAACACTATACAGGATAAAAATTAGGTGATGTTTATTAACAGAAACTATATTAATAACTTATTAAATAAATCAAAATCGTATCCTTGTATAGTCTCAACACTTTTTATTACATCAACAGTCCAACGTTTCGGCCATTTCGGCCATCCTCAAGGACAATCTTCAATATAAATTCTCACCTCACATCAAAATTTAAAACTTGTTTTACAGGCAATTCTGCCCAGGTCATTAATTATAAGTCCAACACACCCTATTTTCTAAAAATTCATAAATATTTAAAACTTTTAATTTATCCATACTATCACTACCATATAAACATGTGTAGGATGGCCGAAACATTGGACTATTGATGTAATAAAAAGTGTTGAGACTATACGATGCAATTTTGATTTATTTAATAAATAATTGCCAGTCTCAAGAAATTGAAAAAAAAAAAATTTATATTAATAACTTTAATCTTCACTCGGGGATTTTTTTCGAAGAATTTTTAGATATACTAAAGTATTTAATGAATAAAAAAAATGACCAATAACAGTAAAAATATAATATTAATAATGCTATTTGATTTTTGATGAACTACAAATTTTTTAATGAGAAATAGTTCATTTCTGAAATTTATATATATTAAGGAGAGGATGAGTTAAATGTTTGTTTTATTTGGTTTATGACATAAACTAACTGAGATATAATTTATTATTGGAATTTAATCCTATGGAATAGGAGAATGAAAATATGACTCATAAGGAAAGTCACCTAAGGCAAACATTCAGGCAGTCATCAAAAGGGGTTGGGATGTTATTACTTTTAGTCATACCGTTGATCATTCATATTTTATTAAAACTTAATTTTTATAATAATTAATAAGTCATATTGTTGCGATATATTAGTGATTGTTAAAATATTCAAAATATATACTGTTTAAAAGTGATACATATTTTAAAAATTCTTGAAATATATGGACCTCAAAAATAAATAAATTTATAATAAAAAAAATGTAGTAAACAGACGTACATTGGTGAGAAAGAAAAATTAAATAAATAACTTTTATATTGTACAGGTTTTGAAACCTCTCTTCAATAAACCCAAAAAGCAGAATGGTAATATATAAGTAAATTTATAAATATTAATATGAATTATAAACTTTCAGGTATCATTGTCAAAATGGTGTTGACCAAGAATTTAAATATGAAACATATTTATTCATGACATAATAGGAAGTTTAAATGTCATTCAAAATGAAATACGAGTGCTATTTTCGCGTAGGTAAAATTTATATTAAAATGTCAAAATCAGTGATTTGGTGAAAAGTTTTCTAATTTTGTATTTCTTATACCAAAGTTTTCAATTTAGGAAATCTTTAAAATATAACCTTTTAATTTCTAAAATATAACTTATTATAGTTTTTTTTATCAGATATTAGCCTTTGTAGAATTAATGATTTACTAAATCGAAAAATGTTGGTGTAAAAAAACCAAAGAAATTCGAAAAAGTATTAATTCAAAAAATGTATTTATTGCTAGTATGATTATATTTGGTATTCTAGTTTTTAGCCATTGTCAAGAAAACTTAAACGTAAAAAATTAAACTACAATTAATTATATTATTATTGTTTTTATTAATAAAAAGGTGTAGTGTATCAAATTTTATTTTTTTAAATTAGGCAAACATTATGGATCATTTCGAATAATAAATTTTCTAATTGAAAATTTGCGAATATAACCTAATACTATTTATTTCAACTCTATTAAATACAATTTCCTTAAATAGAAAACAAATGCGCGACCTATGACACGATGAAAAAATTGCGACTAAAATAGATTTTATATCACACGATCGCTGTCATGATAAGAGGAAACGTTGCCTGTCTTCGAAGATTAACTGTCATTCTTCACCCCAGTTTTATTTTCTGACTAAAATCGATCCTTTTTATGATGTTTATTTTAAGATCCTCCTTTCTTTCAACTATCATTTTATAAACTTCAGGAATAAATTGAATAATAATATTAAATGAATTACGTGGAATGGGGAAAATTACGATACTTATATTTTTAATTTTATCATGTAACAATTAAAAAAAAAATAGGGTTTATTATTAGGCACTGTGATGTAATGTCTAACTTCGTCTCAACAGAAGTCCAGTTATGCAACGTTAAAAAAAAAAAAGAGAATAAGAAAGAAATATTCTTATAAAAAAAGTTTTTTATTGTCACCCACAGTGTGACCCTGAGCCGGGTTCTAAAGCTGTCTGTATTTCTAATGTCATTGATGCAAGAAATGCCGAACAAGGCATTCCGATGACCAGTCACTAACTGAAACCTAATCATTATATTTATAAATGACGCATGCTACAAGAATAGGTATCTTATAATACGGTTAAATATAAACGGTAAACGAGAATAAATTTGTAATTAATTTTATAACAAATGAAATTATAAACCTATATTGACAAAACAACTTGTCCTAATGACACAGTTCTATTTTAACCTTTATAGAAAGAAAAAAAAACAGATCTAACCGGCTTTGTGAAATGCTGACCGGCAGGTTTTATATATATAACAAATGGAAGAAATCGATTTTTATCTCCAATCTTTAAATAAGCTCTTAACAATTGTTGTTACAAGAACAAATGTTTTTTATTTTATTTTTTCACATTTTAATTCACAACTTTTTTAAAGTTTTAATTCTAATGATCATAAAAAATAATAGTCTCAATCAATAAAATTAAACTTGGAATCCGGTTTTATTTTTTATTTTAATCGCTGCACGCAAAAAAAATAGGAAGTAATCTTTTAATAGTATACATTTTCATCCAAAGTTTATAAAAATATATACTTATTAAAAACATTAAGTAAGATGTTAACAATTGTCATAAGTACATAACTTTTTTTCTATTTTAATATGCACACTATTTTTATTTTATATTGCAATGAGCATTACAAAACAACAAAGCCTTGATCAATAACATAGTAAAATTCGTACTCTGTGCATTTATTTATTTAAATTTATTTTTAGATCAAACAAAAATGAAGAATATACTTTTTAAGAGTATATAATTTCATCCAAAGTTTATCAAACATTTTTTTTTAACTTCTTCATTTCTTTCGGCTCAATAAATTTTAAATAAAGTAATGTCAAATATTCATTTGATGAATTTTATTAGTAAATTTCTATAACCAACCTGGGAGAATGAGTATCTTGATTCAGAAATAAAAATGTAAACTTTTTTTTCCCCACATACTGTTTATTACTATTTCTCCTACATAAGTTTATAATTATTTACTTTAAGTTATTAGTACTCTGACATATCAGGATTGTGTACCCATCCCCAGCTGATTGTAGAAAAAAATGTCTTTTATATATTTGTTCTGCATGCATAGACAGCAAACCACGCTCCATAAATCCACTAGCATTTGCAACATTTCTTAAAAACGTCTTCACCGGACCAAGGTAATGGTAAACCTTATAATGCCACTGCAATCTTCAATAAATATAAATATCTCATTCTTTATTTGTAAGTAATTGATTTTGAATAATAAAAAAAATGAGAAAAACAAAAATAGTAAACAATTTTTCACTCCCAATTATTGTCATTACTAACTGTAGTTTTCAAATTCAATTATTCCAAATGGAATCAAGTAATTTTTAAATTTTCGTCAAAGTAAGACAATATAGATAGAAACTACAATAATTTGACGTAAAAATTAGTCATTATGAGGGTATGGCATGAGTTTGACGAGATACGTCATATTGTATAATTTCCTGAGGAAGGGACAAAATGTTGGAAAACTAAACATGAAAAAAGTATAATAAACAAGAATTGGAAGACAATTTGTAACTTTTTCATTTATGACGCCTTCCTGTGTTGTTAAAGAAGTTTTTTTTACTTTTTATTTACTGCTATTAACAACTATATTTACATGAAGTAAATTTGATGTAAGATCAAATATAGAAGTTTAGCATTGAAATTCACCAAATAAATATTTAACATAATTTCATTTACAATACATAATAGAGCCAAGAAAAATAAAGAAGTTCGACGAAAAAATAAATAAATATTTAGATAAACTTCAAATAGAATTATTTAATCATAAAAGGTTATTTCCTCATTTGTTTGAGCATAAATCAAACTGAAAAAAAAAACACGCACCAAATACAAACAATGTTATTGATATCGTCTTTATTATAATTTCATTATGCTCATTATAATTTAAAATATAAAAAATAATAATAAAAAATATTTGTTCTTGTAACAATTGCTAAGACGTAAATTGAGGATACGATGCTTCTGTAAGGCATACATATTAAAGAATACTCCTTAACAATGGTATACATAATAAATAAAACTCTGTTTTCTTTTAATAATGGCTATAATTTTTAGTGTCAATGACGTTTTGTATGGAAATTCTCATTAATATATAATTTTTTAATTATATAGATGTCACATTACATATATATATTTAATTTTGGTAGTTCTATTGTTATAATTTAGATTTTTTTCTTTTGTCTCTTCTTCTTTTTTCTCTTTAGTTTAGTCAGTGTCATCTGGTAAAAATAAAATTTCGAAAGCTAATAGTTATTGCCCTTAATTATAGATACTTGTGCTATTATTATTCTATAAAAAGTAGCATTATTTGGAGAAGAAATACAAAACTATTATAATAAAAAAAAAAAAAGAGCAGGCCGGTTAGAAACTGATTAACAGGTGGCTTAAGCCTTCAATTCGTTCTTACTGTTTATCAAAACAACTCTCATATAATTTTTAAATTATATTTTTGTTTATCTTTTTAACAATGTAGAGGATATGTAATGTCAAGTGTGTTTGTAAGTAAAGTTTGAAATGCAGTTCAAATAGGAACAGCCATTTTACCGGCAGTGGGAGGGGCAGCCGGTGTCCGAAAATGCACTTAAGAGAGCTTGTTGTGATTTGTTTTTTTAAATTTGCAAGGACTAATCTATAGAATGATACCTGAAAGTTGTTATGTATATTGATTGTACAGGACAAAGGATGTCGAGGAAGGATGTGAATGTGCAATTTACCAAGTTCCTTGTTCGGCGAACCTCCTCCGCAAGCCTCCTCATAGAAGGCCACGCGGTCCTTTAAAGAACTCCTGCTTTTCTTGCCCTCTTCCATCTTCCTTACCCCATATCACTGCACCTCAACCTCGTCCGGCCCTGTCTTCACCGGCAAGGGTTAGTCTTTTAAGGTTAAGTTCAAACCAAACAAAGTATTCAAAACAACAACAAACAGTAAAGAAGCGTATAGTATATTAGAGAAGCGTTAGAGACACTAAGATATGTATAAATAAGAATGTATGACCAATGGCGTGACTCGGACCCTCCAAGAAGCGGAGCAGAGGACGTACTGAGGAGAGGCGAGCGGCCCATAGCTAGGCTCCCCACCACGCCGGTCTGGATAGCACCGCAATTAATTCTATGACCTTCCTGCACTTTCTCCTGCACCGGCTATATCACATGCAAAATATATCTTCCTCTTTAGCAATAAAATTATTTATATAAAAAAAACTAAACATCAAACGCAATATTTCGAATCCCAAGTTCTATCTACTCTTCATAGCTGTTTATTGTATGACCAAATGAAGACTAAAATTAAAATCATTCTATAATAAACATTTATTAAATATCAAAATTATTGAAGAAAAAACCTTTTGAGCCACATTAAACCCACATTTTTTTATTACAAAAGTTTTGTAATAGTTTTATTACATATATTATATATATAATGTTTATCGAATTAAACGTGGGTTACAGATCACTGAAGAGTGGAGTTACGAGAAAATGAAATAGGGAGAATACATACGTCTGCTTCTATAATCTATTCTGGGATTGATCCCTTAAGAATAATATTATAGGTGTCAAAATTAGGCTTTAGAACCTTAAAGTAAAATACAAAATAAAAATGAAATTATAAATCGTCATAAAATATAATGAAAAAAATGAATTTGCAAAGATAAAAATGAACAACAATAATTAACTGAATATATAAAATAAAATTATAATAAATAAAATATAACCATATCATATCATAAAACATGACGTTAGACTTGACTAACTTCTGATAATAAATAAAAAGAAAAAAATGATAACAAATTAAATACGATTAAACTAAAAATAATAAATGAAAAAATAAAATAAAATAATGTAAATAATTATTCACAATTCAGGATACAATAAAACTTTTTCAACACCTTGAAATTGTCAATAAGTCAATCAGAGAAGCAGATGAAGTATTTGTGTTTTGTTTTTAAGAAGAATTTAAATTTTTTCTGTAATTCCAAAAATATTTACAATAATACTGAAATTTAACCACAATCTATTTTGATATAAGAAAATTTCTTTCATTATAAATCAGTTAGAGTATGCAATTAAACATCATATAAAATATGAACCATTTTTAACAAAATCATTGTAGGAAGTAAAAAAATCGGAGTCATTACGATTCTATTAAAGGAAATCACCATTTGAAAACAAAACAAATGCTACAATGTCCATCAAATATGTTCTCAGGAAAATATAAGTAATAACAATATAACTATAGACAGTAATGATTACATCATTAAATGTTATGTAACATTTATAAACTTTATTTATTAAACTGTATTTAAGTCAAATTAGTTATATGCCTATTAAACTATTATACCAATGTCTCATGAATGAACGCAACCTACGAAGAAAGGTCCGATTTATTTCATTGATATTTTTAGGTACAGGTAAATCGGCTTTTATTAGGTAAGTATTTACTTGACAAATACGCTCTTAATCCAACTTATCGAAACACAATATTTACGACTGTGTGACAGGATAAATATTACGATAGTTAAATGATAAAATTCAGATAACGTACCCAAAGTCCATTTCCGAGATATTATAGAAAAAAATATTATTAATAATAAAGTATGAACCTTCTTTATTAAAACCTATTTATTACAAGTCCAAAGTTTCGTCCAATCCGACCATCATCAAGGTCAATCCAATGGAATAACAACTTTAATTATAACTTATTATTAAAAGAATCAAATATTATAAATTATAATTTACATTCTTTCATATAAACATTTTTTCCCTTCAACTTTTATCAATTTAATACATAACGATAGTAGTTCAAACATCATATTTGAACAAACATATAAAAACATTGAATAAGATTCTTGTTTCATATCGTTAAAAGTTGTTTAAGACTAATTAATCAAAATATTTTTATATGGAGATTGAAAAAAAAAAAGTATGCATTGAATTACAAAGCAACCAATGGATTATTGAGCTCATAATACGATGTATAGGCATTTTATATCTATTATGTTTTTATAGTGCATGGAGGATTAGGAGGGGTAAAATCAAGGAGGCACAGACTCTCAGGGTTGGCAAGAAAGGGAGGGGATGTGTACGGAACACGCCCATTTCAAAATAAAACTAAAACTTGTTTTTTGTTAGATATGGTGCTATTGAAACAAAGCAGTGACATATTTTACAATGAACAAGTGGAACGTTGTTAATCAAATAATCATGTAACTAAGCCATTAAAGACTGCAGGTACTTCAGAGATAATTCTAGAAGACCAGGATTCTGAGGACACGACACGAACGAAGATGGCCTCCGAAGGAGTGGTCAGGACTGTCTGGGTGATCGATTCGGAACTCGTCACGTCTTCGTCGAGGCCACTCGTGACCTTGGCCAGCGAAGTCAGATTTCCTAACAAGGGAACTCATTTCCTAAATAGCCACAGAGGAATGCGAGAGAATTGCATTCCCGCAACTGACCTAGAGGGAAACGGGCCACCATCCTGAAGGAGAAACAGCAACTAAAGTGAACATGAAGATAAAGAGAGAAATGGTAAAATTAAATCGCTACAGGTTATTTGGTAAATTATTTTACCATTATGATTTATTATTTATTAAAATTGATTTATTTTTTACAAACAGTTCCAAACGAAAAAAAAGTACATTTAGATGGAATTTTGATTTTCGTTTTTAGTATAATAATTCCGAAACACTTACATTTATAATTTTCCTCTATCTTTATAATGGGGCGAGTAATGGGCGAAAGAAACCCAATCGGTAGCCATTTTAAAATAAAATAGAAGATAGTAATGTCGAGTTCCGAGAATCATCCTGGGGAGGGCCAATTTCACAAGAACCTGGTCAAAATTTTACAATTATTATTGCAAATTATTTTTTCGTAGTTTAATAACATTTTTTCAATTTATTCAATTGAGGTTTAACAATTATTTTTTTCAATAATATTTGTTTTTTTGGTTTAATAATTAAAAAAAAATTATAGTTAAATTATTTAGTTGAACATAATTTTTTCGTTGTTTGATAATTATTCCTAATTTTTCAATAATTTCTTATTCGTGGTTTAATAATTATTTTCTAAAATAAATTGTAGTTAATTATTTAGTTGTAGTGTATAATTTTTTTTTAGTGTTTTAATAATTATTTTTTGAATTGGTTATTTTAATAAAAACTAACTATAAAAAGTCATTTATATATAATAGAATTCGGATAATAGGGCATTTCATTTTATTATGAAATCCAATCAGAAATCTCCTTGGATGCAGAATAGGTAAAAGTCTGTTCTACTTCGTTTGATTTATTCTGTAAGTATCGCCGATCTTGAGTTAACCATTACAACAGATATCTTGAATACAAGTTAAGCAGCAACTGAGAGAGAGAACTGCCTTGACACGAAACCTTACGTACACAAAACTGCAGTTTAGTGTCGTCTTCAATACAAAACGTCTTTAGGTTGTTCATTTCATTGCTTACAAAGATTGTGAAAGAATGATTTCATGAAATCGCCCAACGGTGTAAAGAATTTAAAAATATATTTTATATGATGTCTCATAAGAATATAAATTTAAATATAAGTAAATTGCCTCCAAAGCTAAACTAAAACAGAATAAAAACGTTGTTATTAAATATACCGTCAGTAGTATTAAACATTAACAATAACCTTATATACAACATTATTATAGAAATATTATCAGCCAAGATACAGAAATAAAAATTTTGTATTTGATATTACACCCAAAGCAGGAAAGAAGGTAATTTTTCTAAAAGTATATCGATACACATTGTGTAAAAAGAATTAATAAGAAAAAATAATCTTAGATCAATTTTAAAAGCGAGGACTAGTCGTGATTGAGTGAATTTCCCCTGAGATAATAATAATCTTTTAAAATAATCATCTAAAGTATTAAATTTAATGCCGGAAGGCTTATGCACTTGAAGTAACATTTCAATGAGTATAGCTTTGATTTTTTAGTGTATAATTCTTTTTACATTACACATAACTCATGATTCGTTTGCTACCTAGCTTCAAATTCAGCCGAAACTCAACAGAAAATAAAATCATTATAAGGACAGAATTTCCCTTCTGCGGGGTTACAGCATGAATTTTCCTACTTCGAGGTTTTCTGCTCAAAAATTCCATTTTTGTAAATTTCTTGCATTATAAATATGAAATAATTGTTTAATTAACAAATTTGTCGGCAATTCATTAAAAATCAATTAAATGATAATGCCTGGAAACTAACAGTTATATGATTCATAATATTAAGTCAGTTGAATAACTGCATGTTGAAAGGGCAGTTCTCAAATCGATCTAATCTTTGGGAAATTAAAAAAAAAAATTAACTTTTTTCCACGAAGTAACTTTAACTTTAAAATAAAAACAATTGTGGAGCACCGCTGAAAGGAATAAACTTAGATTTTTCAAAAATCAATTCATGTTTCGTAGGCATTCGATGGAGTTACAACCTTTTAACAAGCAGCGATATTTTAATTTTAATTGTTGTTGTTTATTCCTTTAAAGTAGCAAAATTTAGAAAAAATAAATAAATAAATACTTTAGTACCAAATAAAGTAAGAAAACATTTCAAAGCCAAAAACAAGCAAATATTAATTATTTAAAAAAAAAAAATATTGCCTCTAACAGTTATTGTTTATTTTAAATCCAACCAATCGTGGTAAGTCCATTATATTCTAATTTTGAGAACCACATATTTCTCATCAGTATTGCTATTTTTATGTGTTAATCTGTTGTTCGAGGTCAGATAGTAACTATAGGTGAATCTCAGTCCTTCCTGTAAGTTATAAAATATTAACGTTAATTTTAACTAGTCAAATCACGGAAAACATCGAAGAAATTATCGGATACTACCATTGTGGTTGTAGGCGAAATTGTTCATATATTGATCAATTTTTTTCATAACGTCAAATATTACATAATTGGAATACAACGGGTTAGTTGATCAGCTTTATGTAAATTGCAAAAAAACCTTTTGAATCTATTGACCATCAGAAGCTGTATAGTATATTGATTGAGCAGGGTGTACCAAACGACCGAAACGTAGATAGGAAGAAGCCTGATTTGGTATATAGAGAACAATTGGTGGTATCGGCATCGAATCTTAGGGTTTGCTATTAATTTATTATTATTAAGCTGTCTCAATTGTCAGGCAGAATTATATAACTATTTCTTCTTCATCTTATAGAAAAAACAGAATATTGCTCTGGTTAACATTTAGAAAAATAATTGATATTTATAAAACTTAAAAGTAGTATTTTTTTCGTACCCTTCATTAAAATAGAATTAGTACTTCATACATATATAATACATTAAATGAATTATATACACTTTACTGATTCTATATAATAATTATAATATGTACAGGTTTTTTTTACTACTGACTTCTGGGTGAGAGCCTCAATACGTTTTAAAGACAAAATATAAAGCAACAGAAGAAATTCATTCACAAATATCAGTTAGATATGAAAAAACTGAAATGAAAAAAAAAAAAAAAAAGACTCAACCAATTAAGTAAGAGTATTTCTAATAAAAAATTGTAGCAGAAGACCCACGAAAAACTATGAGTACATATCAAACTTAAAATTTATTATAAGTTTGATTAATCATTTTTAGTAACTACAATTAAACGAGTATGAATTGAAATCATTAACACGTTTAAAATTATACTAGTAAAATTTACATGCTAGAATGTGAGTTATAGTTCTTGATAGTTGTAAATCACAGTCTTTATGTTATAAAAGTAAAAATCACGATATGAAAACACTTTACTAATATTTAACTAAAGTTTAAAGTATATATTAACATTTATTTACTTAATATATAGGATGGTGACTTAAGTAAAAGAAATAATACATAATGAGAAAAAAAATAAACAGAATGTTTGACCTCACAAAATAAAGTTTAAAAAGTAGAATCTGAAAATAAGTTCAGTGTGATCACTAAAAACTTTTTTATATAATAGAGAGAGTAAAATATAATATTACAGGGTGATCACTAAAAACATTTAAATAACAGAGAGAGTAAAATAAAATATTACAGAGTGATCACTAAAAACTTTTCTATGTAATAGAGAGAGTAAAATAAAATATTACAGGGTGATCACTAAAAACTTTTATATGATAGAGAGAGTAAAATAAAATATTACTGGGTGATCACTATAAACTTTTTTATATAATAGAGAGAGTAAACTAAAATATTGCTGGGTGATCACTAAAAACTTTTTTATATAATAGAGAGAGTAAACTAAAATATTACTGGGTGATCACTAAAAACTTTTTTATATAATAACGAGATTTAAATAAAATATTACAGGGTGATAACTAAAAACTTTTTTATATAATAGGGAGAAATTAAAACTTTAAATAAACAACTATAGACAAGAAAAATCATAAAACATACTGTCAACTAATAAGGATAGTGGTCTATGAAAGTTCTGAAAAAGTTTAGGATACTTTCGCTCCTTATTCTTCCATTTTAACAGCTGTGGGCTGACTAGTTGCATAGACCAGACAACAGGAGTACTGCCCTTTTAAAATGCACAGCTAAGTTCAGACAGCTTTCTAATGCCCTCTAACCACTCGGAGAACGTTCCTTTCAATATCTAAGTATGCAATACATCAAATAAAATAGAATAATGAGGGTAGCTTAATCCATATTAATAGAAAACAGTACACATGTTCCTAGGCTATTCAATTATTCCAATCTCGGCTACTAGTTCCGTGATTACTAAAAAAAATCTAATAAATAATAATTTATGACTAACAATCAATATTAAACTAAAAGATTCATACCTCGTTCTAGTTCAAGTTCGGGCCGGTGATTACCCAAAACTACTAGAGTCGAGGAACGAACCGAAATCCCTTTCTAGTGTAGATATACCCTTTACTGTACCTACTACAGGCGCCAAAACCGTTATAAGCCGCCGTGACGACCTAACTACTACAAGTCATCACACAGACATCGTACATCGATATATTTATTGTTTCTTATAAATAATTTTAGTTTACTTGTATATAACCATTTATTACATTATTATATTCTTTAATATATTATTTAAATTAATAAAGATTACAATAGAATCTTCCGATGCTCTGAAAGCTAACGTCTTGTACGTAGTATATCTCGATGGCGTTAAATAGCCCGAGTTGACTAAGCACAAACTTGATAATAATGTAAATTTTCCCATAAGGTAACCAGCTCCTTAGGAGGCAGCGAGTAACAATATACATAGCGAATCAGTACATTTCAGTGCTATTTTTGGAAACATATTCAATTTTATTTTACTCTGCCTTTTCTGGATTTCTCCTCCTTTCTCTTCCTTTTTTTTTTCATTCGAAAGGACCTGCAGCTAGTTCCTGTAGGACTTGCTATCACCTTCACAACCGTGGGCTAGTTCCCTACAGAGTGATGTTTCTCTTAATGAGACTCATCCTGTCAATTCATGCCAGTATTTATTTATTTTATAAATTATTCCTTACTAATTATATAGTTCAGCAAATAATGAGACGAGGCAAAGCATTGCTTAATACGTGTTGATAACTACAATAAGAGTCGAATCAAATGTTAAAAAAAATAAGTAACAAGCTTCATAGATCAGTAGTGATAATCAGTGGGCTTGATTTCTCTTAATAAGCAAAAGAAAAAAAAATCTAGATAGATTAAGATTTGTAGTTATTAAAATGTTCAATGTTATTGTTTTTAACTTGGATTCCTATTCTGCCTTTAGGTCTTAATTATTACTTCTTTCTTTTTTGAAATGGTTAGTGGAAATTTCTTATTTCAGTTTTCAGAAGTGAATAATAAGCAAGTCCCTTCCGATTCAATTAAAACAACCCAAAAAAGGTAACAAAAAGGAAAATAAAGGTAACAAAATTTCAAGAATCCGGTGGTAAAAAAAAACCGAAAAAAAAAAAAAAAAAAATTTTTTGTACGATTTTCCACATTATAGGTTTTTACTACAACTTTTCAAATATAACTAAAAATAACGCATTCCTGCTTCATTCCAGAAGCTAGGAAGCCTAGTGTCTTAATTTTTGGTAAATGACCAAAACTGATAATCTTTATCTCCGAAGGTAATAATAATTTGCGAAATGGTACTGTCCCTTCTCCTTGTAATAAACAATTTCCCCTCCTTGACCCCAATCGAGATCAATTTTCCTAGAAGACAAGAGCTCTCATTTCCTAATCGATTAATATTCATGAGAGAACAGGCAGAAACCTTAATTATTTAATCGACATCCTAACTCTGGATAAAATTAAAATGTCGTAATATCCATTATACATAACATGTTATACATAACATCAATCGTAAGTCTAGTAAAGTTTTTTTTTTCAAATATAATATATAGTTATAGATTGTGTAGGACGATAATATCTCCTAGAATCGTTTCAAATTTAAAAAAAATACTTTTTAATAAATTAAATACCAAATACCAATAACTCACCACTTTATTTAAAATTTTTTTAATGATAATTATCTGGTGATAAACTCAGTTTTTAGTCGATGCATAAATTTAAAAGTTTACTGTGGTGATACATATTGACAATCAGTTTTTCGGACAGTTTTATATTTATAAATATTTTTTAGTATTTTATTTATTATTATTTACAACTTCATACAAATATACACAACTAGTAAATTTGCTATAATTTATAAAATGACATGATACAAATATGTAGAGAATCTACCCATTGATAGAACTGGAATAACATTTCTACAGAACTCGGGGCCATTTTCTTTTTAGACGCCTAGGAGGATTATCAGGCAATGAAAGAGAAGTTAGGGAAAAAACAAGTGGGTTTGGGTGGTTAGGAAGTTTATCATGGAAGGAATGGTATCTGGTTCTTGCCAGATCGGCAACATATGGAACATTGAGGTCCTGATGGATGACTTGATTTGCGACAAAGTAGGGAGAGAGCATTAAGGATTTTAAGAAGATTTTTGGACTGTAAGGATTGGATTCGGGAGGAATTTGATGGTTTAGTGGAGCCCCAAAGCTCAACTCCGTGTATTCAGATGGGCTTTATTATAGTAGTTATTATGTTATGTAGATCAGTATTTTGTAATGCATTGGAAGTTTAGACCGATTTGTCTTGTAAATGTTGTAATAGTCGGAATCGACGAGCAGTTTCCTGTCTTTTTAGTCTTGTGTGAGGATTCCATGTCAGTCGTTTTTATGTGGAAATGTAGTCCTAAGTAACGGATCTGTTCGACAGGAATAAGTGGGGTATTATTAAAGGACACTGTGGGGCAGGAAGTCAAGAGTTTACGACGAAGGGTAAATGTGATTTGGTGGAATTTATTTTAATCCTCCAGTTTTGGCAACATTCTTCAAGGATCGTGATGTGGGATTGGAGGGTTTGGGACGCAATAGAAGGGTTATTATTCACTGACAATAGAGGTGTGTCATCGGCATATGTGGTGAAGATAGTGTTGGATGTCAGCTGTACAAACTGCATAAAGGATAGAACCAAGGATAATACCCTGAGGTACACCAGCAGACTGAGGAAAGAGGAATAAGCGCTGATGTGATTTACTTGAAATACTCTGTTGAAGAGATAAGAACAGATACTGAGGAAGTATGTAGGGGATAAGAATTTACGGATCTTGCATAGCAGACCTGGATGCCAGACTCGATCAAAAGCCGTTCTACATCCAGAAAGACTCCCGAACAGTACATTCTGCGCTCCAAAGAAGACGAGACTACGTCCACTACACGATGACATTGCTGGATAGTGGAGTGGGATGTTCGAAATCCAAACTGGTGATATGGGATTATTCGATTGGAATCGAGAATGGAGTAGAGGCGTTTCAAGATGAGTTTCTCAAGGATTTTTCCAATGAATGGTAAAAGAGAGATATGACGGTAGGTAGATGGGTATTGTGGTGGTTTTTGAAGTTTGGGAATCATTTTGACTATGGGTACCTTCCATGGGTCTATTTAAAGAAATAACTACTCATTTATCTATAGTAGATCCATATTTACATTTTAGATATCTTTTAAGTAAATAAGAGAAGTAAGAGAAAAAGTATCCATACAGTGCGGGATAGTGTTTGTAAAAACTCAAGGCGCAGAAATTAGGATAGCAATATAGCTTTATGCCTTTTATACCTATAAAAATATATTTTAGTTGTTTATATCATTATTATTTTTTA
The DNA here is from genome assembly GCF_000696795.3 of Halyomorpha halys. Lineage (NCBI taxonomy): Eukaryota > Metazoa > Arthropoda > Insecta > Hemiptera > Pentatomidae > Halyomorpha > Halyomorpha halys. The sequence continues at coordinate 167,439 of NW_027106817.1, forward strand.
ACTATGATCTTTCTAATATTTATTTAAAACTTGAAAATATGTACATAAACATTAATTGCTCTTACTTCTTAATTATATGTTTTTTTTTCATTTTCTTTATCATTTATTATATGATAGATGGTTCATTTAATTTTTTTTTTAATTTAATACAGACTATGTCTATAATATCTCATTTAAACGTTATTTGCTTATATAAACATTATTTACTTTATTAATAACACAAATACAATCATTATAATAAATCATTAATCATTTATTTGTTTAAATTAATTAATTATTATTGATTTCTTTTTTCCAATTTATTATTATTACATATATTTTTTGATGTTTTATTTTTTAGATTCTAGTATTTTACTATAAGGCACTAAAGCCCATTTGCAATGCCTGTTGGATTATTTAAAACGGATTTATTCCAGAATAAAAGATAAAATAAAAAAGTTTACACATTTATAATTTTAATAACAAGTTTTTAATAAACCATTAATTCTATTTATAATGAAAACCTACCCACAGCCAATTATTACATTAAAATTTTAATATTTTGAGACAGACATATTACAATGTCCTCTGCATATGTCCCGGATGCGAACTGACGGGGGTATTCTGCATCAGGTTCAAACATTAGTACAGTTAGACAGACAAATATTTTATACGAATTTAACAATAATTATTATACTTATAAAATAGAAATTTATTTTACGAGTATTCAATTTGCATTTGTATTATAAATATGTATCGTAACGTAATTTAAACAGGCAAAATCAGTGAATCCTTAAGAAGAACTCGAAGGATCTTCGTTCACTTCAACGGATGTCGGTAGTTAGAGACTCAATGAAAAAAAGAATTCGTTAGTTTCGCAAGGTTTCAAGGACAAATATTTTTGAGATGAAGCAAAGTTATCATGAAATATTTTCAAATTACTTTTAAGAATAGCCTTTCAACTAGAATAATAAGATGCAAATCACGAAAGAAAATGTTAAAAGCAAGCATGAAGAGTAATTCATGTTCCAATATGTATATGTATTTCCATGAATAGCTAATGATCAAAACAGGTGGTCAGGAATAGTTATTTTGCGAGGTCAGACACGCAAACAAATCTGTCTAAGATTATCATTTAAATCTATGGCCAGAGGGGATCAGTTGGTAAGACGAAAAATATTCTTTATGTTTATTTTCTGAACCGAGTAAAGATGTTGGTAACATAGCTCTCTATATGGCTTGGGAATGATTTAGTGTTTCGAGTTACCAATTTCTTTATGATGTTTACGAGGTTTGTGAGATAATCCTAATACATAAAATTCACAAATTGAGTTCTTTTACTTGATTGTAAAAGAGATAGAACAAAATCATTTAGTAACTTTGAAGCCAACAAAGCCAGTAGTTTTATCGAAGTTTCGAATAGAGAAAAGACTCAGAACAGCAAACCTACACTATGTTATTAAGATCATAAATTTGTTTATTTTAAACATTTATAATCAACAACTTGGCCTTAGTTTTTTATTTATTTTTATTCTGGAACAAATTCTTATTTAAATTACGTTAAAACCTACATAACGTACGTTACGATCCATATTTATAATACAAATGTAAATTGAATACTCATGAAATAAATTTCTATTTGATAAGTACAATGATTATAGTTAAATTTTTATAAAACATTTGTCTGTCTATCTGTACAAATGTTTGAACCTGATGCAGAATACCCGCATCAATTCACATCCGGGACATATGTAGAGCACATTGTAATAAGCCTGTCTCAAAATATTCAAAGTTTAGTGTAATAATAAGTATGTTTTAATTATAAATAGAATAAATGGTTTATCAAAAACTAGTAATTAAAATAATAAATTTGCTTCTCTTAAACTTTTATGTTCAATAACTTGGCCCTAGTTTTTTTTTTTCGTTTTGAACGAACAAATTCGTTTTGACTAATATAACAGACATTGAAAATGGGTTTTAGTGCCATAGAGTAAAATACTAGAATCTAAAAAATAAAGAATTTAGGAAACATCATAAAGTATCAGCAAATATCGTTTATGAGTATTATATATGAGTACAGATATAATCCGTATTAAATAAATAAATATAATTATGGAGAAAGAGCAATTAATGTTAATATAAATATTTTACGTGTTTCATGCCACTTTCCAGCATTGAAAAATACCTAGAATACTAAAACTACACATGAAAATAAAAATTACAAGAACCATAAGAACATAATATTTTATTTACATAAGATTTGGTAAAACTATTAGTCTATCGATATATATCTAAACTAGTAGTTTAGATATCTTTTAGAAATTCACTAATAATTGCCTTTGTAAGTCTAATTTTCGTTGTTTCGGAATACAAAAGTAGGCGAATGAGATGACAAGGTATCGAAGTTTCTTAAAAATCGATTAAAGTGCACAGAAGAACCCAAAAACGTGTAAATTAATCGATACTAATAAAAGAAAAAAAAGATTATTATATTATTTCAATATGACTACTATGTTATAATCGAAGAGGATGTAACATTTGACTCAAGTCGAATGCTTACGGAGCAATTCAGGGTCAGCTTCATTATCTCCTTTATCACAAGTAACTACTTCTTACTTCACACAATGGCGCTAACAATGCACTGGACCATTGGTTTTTAAACATTTTTGGCACCCTTTTCTTGCTAAAAGAACTTCATG
>NW_027106817.1:171102-172245 GCF_000696795.3 Halyomorpha halys
AAAAAAAAATTGAGAAACTGGTATTCCCTGGTACGTTTTGTATACACTTGGGTCACCCCAACCCCAGGGTGCCGCGATACCCACTTTGGGAACCGCTGCTCTGAACAGACTTAATGACACAAAATATTTTTTGTCAAGTACAGTACTTTAGGATTAAAAGGAAATTCCATTTTCTACAAACAATATTTGATAAAGTGCAGATACAATCGACAGTGCCTTGTATATATCAGTTTTAGTTTTGGGAACATGATAAAGTGGGTTATCTATATTTCTAATGTATAGACCAATTGCGGTACAATTTAAAATATATATCTCTCCCCTCCCCCACTAAGACAAAATTTAAAAAAGAGCAGTAAGAAAATGATTAATAAATTATATAAGCTAGAATACATTTAACTCTCTCATTGGGAGTACTATATCTATCTTAATAGTCTCCATAACATATTTCCAGTTTTTAACTATTGTATTTTACTTAAGAGCTACTTCCTAACACCTAACACCTCCAAACTTTCATAAAATAATAGAACATAATCTAAAAAACTTTTTCATGTAATCTCAATAATTATTTTTGTAGAAAAAAATGTTAATGATAGTGAAATACAAAAATTGAGAACAAATAAAATTTATTATTAAATATTATAGTGATAAATACAGGTTTTTTTGACTGTTTGAACTGAATTGGCCATAATATCCTGAACATTTCCAACATGTTGAAAAATTATAACACAAATTTGTCAAGAATGTTTTTTAAACTCTCTAAGCTGAATCAAATAGAGACCAACATCATAGAGAAAGATTTTTTACTCTATTCAGGAGGAAGCGCTTAAAGGGTTACTTAAATGTGATTCATTTTTATCTTCAACATCCTACGTTTAATTTTTTTTTTTTTTTTGGTATGACCAATACTTATTTAAAAAAGCAGTAGAATTGCTCTTTCTTATCTTAATGGAGCCTTGTTGTTAGCGAATCCTTTGTTGTTATAATATGTTTTCTTTTTTTTTCGTTTAACTTGTTATTATCAGCTAACTAATTTAAAAGTTACAAATATTTATGTTGCTATGCTGTCCATATTAATGTTAGTTTTTTAAATGTAAATTCTAATGTTTTAATTGTATATAGAGAACATTACTAAAGAATAAATCT
>NW_027106817.1:172644-177904 GCF_000696795.3 Halyomorpha halys
ATATATGGTATATATATATTTATATTTCTTAGGAACATTTTTATTTCAAGGAGTAAAGTTAATCTTATTTTTAAAAATTAAAATTTAAGCTTGACGACCTTTTTTGTTACAGTACTCGTAAAACATCAAGAATAATGATGCAGAAAACCAATTTAGTTCTTACTTAAAGTATCTAATGTTGAAACAAATAAACAGTAGTGGCACTTTAAAATTTACACAAGATTTTTAATTATTTTTTTAGAGAATAATAACCTTTATTAGAAACAGTAATAAAAACATACTGGATCTAGAAACTAATGCATATTGCATTGAAGATCTTTTATGACTAAAACTAGATAAAACAGAACACTTAAAATACTTGAAAAATATCATTACTCTAATATATTTTCTTAAAAATAATATTTACAATTCAAATCTAGGTCGGTAAAGTTTTTAAAAATTAAATAAATTAATGGTTTTAACGCTTTCAGTAAAAAATTGTTATTTTATAAAAAAATAGAATATTGCACTGTAATATAATAATTATTTATTTAATACCATCAATTAATACAAATTCTGCCACATCAATAACACAAGTTCGACCAGAAGTCTACTAGTTTATATTTGAGAATTATTTTTTATATAGTACAACTAATTTATAGGGTATTTCTTCAAAAACATTTGATTTTAGTTTTGCATTTATTTATTTATTTTTTGTTCTTTTATATGTTTAATATCATAGCAATAACATGTTTAAGTATTAACTTCACTTTAATATATTCAATTTTGAAAGAGTATTCCTGAGTTTTATTTAAATTTTAATAAAATCAATTAATCAAATAGTGCAACTAGTGACTGAATGAAACATTCACTTTTCATGTAATAACCCTACCAACCCAGCTGCCTGGAAGAGGTAACATCATGTGAACACTTCTCATATAATGTTCTATATCATTAGCGAATGAGTACATATTTATTTCTGGAATGTTTACTCCAGCGAGAGTAATCATTTTAATATTGATGATCTCGCCGACCTTCTATAAGCAATAATAATGTTATGTAATTACTGAAGTTATTTTCGAATTGATATTTTAAATCGGAATATGTAAATACATTGTGTTGATTGGATGAGTAGTTTTTGTAAACATGCAATGGCGTTTTTGTATAATACATTTTAATAATACTTTTGAAAAAGAAATAAAACGCATAATGATAGCAAAAATACTTATTATAGCTATTATAGAATTGATAGTAATCAATTCTCGATACTTCAAATATCTGCGCAGAGGATTGACCGCAGTCAGACATAGCGTAAAGGAATAAAAAAAAACAAAGTAAAAAGTTGAAAAACAAAATGTCTCCTATCTAGTTTTTCTTTATATGCAGGCTTATGAGCAGTAGAAACAGAAATGCCTTTTTGATCTGGTATAGATGCGGTTGATTTTCCGTTGAATTTTTTTTATTTCTTTATTTTATTTTTTAAAGAACATGACTTCTATACACAAATAATTCAAAATATTTACAAAGTATGTCTTCAAGTGTCAATACCGCACTTTAATAAAGCTTGCATTTTAAACAAATAATTACTCATATTATAATAAACATAGATTTTACTTCATTTATGAATTAACTATTAATATACATATGCCAAGCAATATAAAGTAAATACAAACAATAAAAACTAATAATAAAACAAATATAAACGGGATCAATACCCGAATGATAAAAAGCACTGATAATAACGATTCAATTGGTAAGAGAATGGCATCATTTCGGGAATAGAGTACATATTAGCTACAGATAATAAAAATAAATATATATGATTCTCTTTTTCGATAGAGTCTATACTGAGAATGTCCTCTACATTAACATAAGGAGGTGGATCGGATATATATTGCTGCAGGTACCTCTCTCTATAAACATTGGATGATAGGCACTGGAGAAAAAGATGGTGTAGTGTGTTAAATATATATTGTTTGCAGGCACCACAGATTTCTTCATCTTGTGATTTTCCGGAGTAGAACGGAATTACTCAATTTATTTTTAAAAAAACAATGGATGCATGATAGTACCTATAACTGCCCGGTTTGTAACTCCAAGAAAAGGAAGAGCCCACTTCTTGGGAACCTGTCACAATTTTGGTGAAATTAGTATAAAATATTTTGGGCAGCGGACCTACTATCCAGATAAATTATTCAGTTTATTAAAAGAAGGCTCTAATTTGAGAGCAATTAGCAGCTATGTATGACGGGCTACACTGAAAAGAGCTCAGTTGAATCAATACTGAAGTTGGATATTATTGTTTGGCTTCTTTTGACATAAATAATATATTGTTGTTTAAATTATGAAATAGCTGATGTTTTAAGCATATAACTTATTTTAAGTTTTGTTTTTATGCGTTGCAGTTAAAATTCTACACAGGCTTCGACAGGCGGATGTTTTTTTCATTGTTCACATGTTTTTAATTGTTTAAATAGACCATTTTTTTTTTTTTATAAATAAACAAATTTAAAAAAATGATAACAGTTTTTTGTTACTATATTAAAATTATTCTATCTAAAGGGGTTGACAAAGGTGAATAAAGAAAAACAAAAATACAAAGAGATTTAGGCCTGCTGTGAACCTGACCATTCATGACTTAGCGTTTTGATGTGGTGGAGTACTGAATCGTTGGACTATAATTACCCATTCCAGTAGGCCCCGGAGAGGATAACTTGGATCACATTGCCAATCAGTTAAAAGCCCCGCGGTGGAATTATCCCATAAATCATTGTCATGAAAGAATCCAGTCTTCAAAATGGCCTTTCAAGTAATAACTACGTTGAAGTTATTGCACAATTAATAGCAGCCGCTGAACCGACAATTACGCCGCATACATGCCCCGACAAATAAGCAAATCATTGGTTCAGGCAATTAGGTAATATATAAATATATGTTATAAAATAAAAAAATCATGTTGTTTTGAATATTTTTAAGTACCGATATTATAATATAAATGATAACAGGAATAGATGCAAGTAACAAAGTTTCGAAATTTGATTATACTTTAATACAATATAATTATATACTTATCTATATATGAAATATGTATATAGTAAATGGAAGTTAGAGCTAAAGGACGTGAAAATCCAACAGTCATCAAAGCCTATGTTTCTTATTTTACTAGATATTTAGTATTCATTAGCAAAAGTATTTCAAGCTATTATTTGATGACACATGATAACATATGTTGAAAGAACACTGCTGTATCGTCAGCAAACATAGCTATGGAGGTATGAGTGGACTGGATGACGTCGTGAAGGTAGAAGTTGAACAAAATGGGAGAAAGGACTGAACCTTGTGGAGTACCATTTACCAGGTAGGATGTCGGAAATCATTATCTACTGTTAACAAGTGGAAGGGTAACCTGTATCTCTCTCCTCTTAACTTCTTTCTCCTTCCAGGCCTTACCTTATTTCTCCACTTATTTTGTCTACTTGAGGACCCAGATCGTACTGATAAAACCATTGTATAACAAACATTATAGAAGAAAATCTACATAGTAGCGTACCAGAGTAGTCTATATCAGTCCTCTTGTAAATAAAGTATCTTTTCACTAACGCCTATAATCCTTGCTGAATCCGCTAACTCAAGGTAGGATGGAGTCTGTTCCGTGAGACCGTGGACTGACTAGAGGTCTATGTGATCGCTTAAGAGGAAGATAGTACGTTACCCGAGCGATAGCATCTCGCAGAACAATATCCAACGCATACATAATTCCTTTCTAATCATAGCTGCCTCGTCCCGGAGTCACGACGACAAATACCGCTTGTTATAATAATAAATAAATTTTGTAAGTTATTATTAATTAACTAGAATTTTAAACGGATCCAATTTATAGAACAATATATTGTATAGATAACTACAAAAAAATTGGGTAGCTCGGAAGTAAAGATACAGGACTTTTAACTCTGTAGTCCGGAAAAAGAAGTTTGAACAAGACCTTAAAATCTTCATGTCAATCAATTCCTGCCTGAGTGGGTTGACTATTATTTTGTGGCGGCCCACGGTATTAAAACTCGATCCTACCGCTATAATCGGAATAGGTAGGTAACGGATGAATTTCGTTATAATTAGATTTTTTAATTTTACATTGAAACGTATGGTTCCTATTCTCTTCTTTCAGTCCGCTGGTGTTCCTCAGGGTAGTATCCTCGGTCCCATCCTCTACACAATCTATACAGCAGACATCTCAACCAATCCTCACCACGTATGCCGATGACACATTTGTGATCGCTGTTAATAATAACCCTTTAATTGCATCCCATATCACAGCCCTCGAAGAATGGTGACGTAATTGGAGGATTAAAATAAATTCCAACAAATCCCATCAAATTACCTTTATCCTACGTCATAAACCCACTGACTGCCCTACAGTATACTTCAATAATGTTGCCCTTACCCATGTTGAACAGATCCGCTACCTTCGACTACATCTGGACAAACGACTAACCTGGAATCCTCACATAAGACTGAAAAGACAGGAAACTGCACGTCGATTTCCACTATTACAGCACTTACTAGACAAACGATCCAAACTTCCAATTCAGTACAAAAGACTGATTTACATGACAAATATAAAGCCTATCTGGACAAATGGCGTTGAGCTTTGGGGCTCCCCTAAACCTTCGAATTCCTTCGTATCCAATCCTTACAATCCAAAATCCTTCGTAAAATCCAAAATGCCCCCTACTTTGTCACAAATAAAATCATCCACAAAGACCATAATATTCCATTTGTAACCGATCTAAGCCGAGCCAGATATCAATCCTTTTATTAGAAACTCCCTAACCACTCAAACCCATTAGTTTCTAATCTTGCTTCGTCTTTTATTCCGGACAATCCTCCGAAGCGTCTGAAAAGAAGATGGCCTCGAGACCTTATATTGTAAAAATGTTTTTAGAGTGCTACATGGTAGTTTCTCTACATGCTTGTACTATACCATTATGATTTCCTCAAATTTACTTGATGTATATATGTACATTTGTAAATATCAATAAATAAATTTAAAAAAACAAAAAAAAAACATTCAAACGTAAAACCTCAAATTTTGAGAGGACGATTTATTTACTTTTGTTTCTTGATCGAATACAAAGGTTCATAATCGAATATAATTCAGCATAACAAAAGATAATTAATTAATGAGAAATTACAGCAAATCTTAAATTTCTGTGTAACGGGAAAGCCTTTTAAAGGACACCTTTATTAAGGCCCCGGTTAACAAGGTACATTTTTAATGCAT
>NW_027106817.1:178474-183034 GCF_000696795.3 Halyomorpha halys
TTATTGTTGTATTCTGTTTTATCTTTTCATTTTTATAAAAAAAAATTCCTTAGAATTTGATATTTTTATGAAACTTTTGATGTTTTTCTAATTATATAAAAATCGTATTATTGTTTTTTTAAAAAATTAAGTAAATAATTCTATCATCTCATTTCTACGTTCTTTTTACATTAACCCCTTCTTAACGGGAACCTCCGAATTTACATTTACATCTGTAAAAGTTGACTATAGAAATACGTTTTCCTAAAACATGTTTTATATAAGGTTCTGACAAAGATTTAATTAAATCCTACGGTGCATATTTAAAATTATTTATGACAATGAAAATCTGCACCGATACAAGTCAGGAGTGCTGTATTTTGTAAGGAAATATTGATTCTTGAACAACGGTGGTGCAAGCAGGGGATTCGTTCAACATCACGCTCAAACGCTAAATTCTTCCCTAATCAAGGGTACCCACTAAAGGCTCAGTGGACAACCGGGGCACTATGGGCTTACGGCCACAGTAAAAGAATAAAGAATTCATTGCCACAGCTGGAATCGAACATGGACTCTTAGACTTAGGAGCATGGTGCCTTAGTCGCTCCCATTATACAAATTATAAGTAAGGTAACTACTTTGAGATCACTGAGGCAATTTTGTCTGTTTTAATTCAGATATAGTCACTTGGATTTTGGTATTCTGTTTGACGAAGTAATTCTAGGAATGACAATTATAAACATTCTCAGATATCAAATGATTACCAACAGAAATTTGAATATGATTACAAACTGATTGTTAGCGAACAAATCATCTCTGATATTAGCAGTATTAGCATACTGGCAAATGGTCATCTCTAAATACAACTTTCCCGACCGAATAATAATTAATTATACAGTTTCAAGAGTAAACAGATCGCTCTACTTATAAATACGAAGCAATAAATTATTTATTCAGAAATATCAAGGTAACTTTTTACTTCTAAAATAACCTGAGAAGAATGTAGATTACGTAACCTTTAGGTTATCCTTTTACTAGTTAAGGCATGAAACAACAGGACGTGAGTCAGCGGTTCTATTTTGTTACTAGGTTACGTTAAAATATAATCAGTGAAACAGGGTTATTTTAGGATTCTACGATAGGGCGAACCTGCATGCCTTCATTAGCAGGCACACCTGTTAGCCGTATTTCATGGAACCTTTGATGTATAGGTAAAAAATTAATTAATGGATTAAGCAACATGAGGCAAGTGTTGCAAGCTGCAATAGTATAGTCTAATCATTACATATTTAAAAATTATGTTTTAAGAAAAAAATTATAGATTTTTTTTTTTCTCTTGGATCCCTACTTTACTTTCCACATAAAGCGAAAATTATCCCAAGCTTATGCCATGGGGCCACAAACGAATACCACTTTCTAAAAATATTAAAAGGAAAAAACAATTAAAATAACAAATATAAATTGCATGCTAGTATTTACATTGCATTGTTTTTTTATTATTTTCCTATATACTCAAGCGCTTAAAGGATAATTGTGGGAACATTTCTGCATTTTTTTCAGCTCGACAATGATGCCCCAAAAATATTTTAGTCGAAGAACAGTGCTTCAGAATACTTTTTGCCCAACAACGGTGCACAAGATTTTTTAGTCCAAAAGTTTTGGAACCGCTTTTTTAGAGTTCCCGAGATTGAAAGTAAATATTGGGAATACGTGGCAATGTTAATTTATTTTATTTATACTTAAATTTAATTTGCTTTAACTTATATATAAATTATTTTGTTACTATTAAGTCAGATTCATTTTATTATGTCTATATATATTTTTGTTTTAACAAATCATTTTTTTTTCTGACCTCCTTTATTGAAAACATATAGATAACAATATTGATATATACATGTATCTAAATATATATATAATGGTGCACTTCCTTTGCCATATGGCATTTTTTGAAATTTTAACGATTATCTTTTAAAGGGAGCTGGATTTCAATTTCTAATTTATCTCTTAGCATCAAAACAAAACATATTCCTACTTTTTTATTTTTTCATAACTAGAACACTAAGTAGTTAAAAAAAACCAATATCATTTAAATAATTAAAACGGAAAAATGCCAACAACATACGTTTATTACATTTATTCTGGCGGTCATTTAGCAACTCACTTTGTGGTTCTTTGTAAAAAAAAATTACTAAATAATCTTTTAATTGCCCGTTTTTGATTTAGTATCACTTTCATAAGCTTACCTAATTATTTATAGAAATAATTATAAATTTATTTAAAAATTACAAATTTTTACAAATATCAAGTATGCCTAAGTCAAACCAAGCAGTTTTAAGTGACCGGTGATGCGGCTGTGAGTGTTTTGATCACTAGGAGGCCACTTTGCTTTCTACATAAGTGCGCCAATGCTTGGTAGGTAGGTATTGTACATAGGTGTTAATGTGTGTCAGATGTAATTATTATATTATATCACGCATAACTACTAATTAACACACAATATAATTGTTTGAACATATAAACATAAAATATAAAATGATAAACAAACAATTTATAATGATATACTATTACCGGCCCAGTAGCTACGAGTGTACTACGAACCATATATCTTTTATTAAATGAAAAAAGAATACTCCTCGCCATTAAATGAACTAAAAAATAACGTGAAGTTGTGGAAGGAAAGAATGTTGTGGAAGGAATTATAAAACAAGTTGCTCAGAAAATCCCCAAGGAGCTCTCATGCATTTAACAAGGTAAAACATTTTACACTTAGCATAGCGCCATGAATACCACAACTATTAAGTGTAGAAATTTAATTAAAATATATATAACTACAAACTTCTAATAAATAATGATCACTGAACCTAAATAATTTTAGGATACGACAAACAGAAGACAGGTCTAAAGGCATTAATTAGCTCACACACGTGTTGGTCGTATTTCATTTTAAAAATATACAAAATGTAAATACATTTATAATTATGAGAGATAGTTGATCGTGGATGACTTGTACGAGAAGAAGATGATAGATGGTGTGGTCAAAATGAAACACAAATAAGTTAATGTAACTTATTTAATTGTGCCAACGTTTCGGCTAGAGTTTCTAGCCTTTATCAGGGCTAAGAACAGAACAAGATGACAACCAAGAAGTATAAAAAATAAAAAAGAAGAAAGAAAATATAAACAGGATGACATAAAGTGAGTAATTTTACAGAATAGAATTATACAGGTTGGCCTGAATTTGCGGCCGACGGGTTGGGATTCGGTTTTTGGGTACAAATCAAAGAACGCTTGTGCTGCACCCACACTTTTTCAGTTTGCATTCTAAAACAATGCAACACCTAAGAATGAATATTTGTGCATTCCGTGTTATAATTAGTAGAAGAATTTCACCAACCTTCAGATTAAAAAATTAACTCTAGTTTTTTTAAAATCATTTATTCATTGTTATTTACAACTGTATAACTCTAGTTTAACATTGTATATTTCAAAATTATATCGACTGAGTGTAAATACATTATTTCATATCTAGTTGACTAACTTTAGCAGTTTTAAAAGTGTCTAATAACAATTTTAAAACAAAGGTTGAATTTATAGGTTATATAGTTATATTTATATGCATTTTTATTGTTTACAACTAACATTTCTGATATTTAGGTTTCCTTTCATTTCCCCTATCTTTATTCTGTTCATGTTTGTAATGAAAATGGAGTGAATCGAATGTAATAGCCGACAAAAAATCGAATGAACAAAACAAGTGTGTGGAAACCGACGTTTGTTGAATCCTTTGTTTACCTAGCGTTTGTACAAAACTTGCATTTGTGGCAAATAGAAAACGTCTAGATCCAGCATAATATTAATCAAAATTGTTCACTTTCTATTAAAATTAGCTCATAGGATTCCTGCCTTCTTGATATTTAAAAGGAGTAATTTGAACAAAATGAAGCTCCTTTTTTATTTTATTTATTTATTTTATTTATTTTTATTTTCTTTAGTATTTAATGTTATATTATTTTGATTAGCGGTCAAATCAAATTATAGGGTCCACCTAACAGCTCAACAAGTAGGATATTTTATTATAGGACGATGGAATATCATGCCATTGCACTTTCGCAGATGAGGTATCCTAAAATAGAGAAGAGAGCCGTGGGACGAACAGACAACTCCATTGAGGAGGGACCGACCAACAGCTGTGACCCAGTTGTAGTTCCACTGAAGGGTTATGACCTCACCTCGCCCGCTTTCCAACCCAGTCAGGTTTCTCTACTGATGTTTATTTCATTCTATCATTCCCGTCATTTATTAAATCGGACAATGTCGGATGAGAAACGTTAGAGCGGTGTGAAGTCGTATTGAAGGAACAGCCAGCTCCTTACAATGGACCCTGACAGAAGGAAGTGAAAACTCCTGTCTTTTATAGAAAGTGCGTTTCGGATGGAACATCTACAAAAAGGGAGAAAGAACTACAAAATCTTTGGAAGAACCGACATTGATATATAGCGAAGAAGGTGGAGACATGCAACCCCATTTTGTTTTTCAACTGAACATAACTTTCCTATGGGGTTTTAATATACATTTACGTTA
>NW_027106817.1:184392-192634 GCF_000696795.3 Halyomorpha halys
TAATTCCTATAATAAAGAAATTAGCAAGCATTTTAAGAGAGATAACAATAACTCTTTTGTCCCAAAATAATTTCATATCATAAAATATTATTCTTTTTTAATTAAATATATTGAAATTTACAATTGTAATTTGTATTAAATTTACAATAAGTAAATGTGATAAATGTTTATTAACAAGCTTATCTGAAACTAAGGAAACTGTCACTAGATCTCACAAATGTTCTCAAAAATTTAAATTAAATATAGGTGTTGTTTCTTAATTATTATGGTTTTATCAAAGTTTTCTGTTTTTTTTTTTTTTTTTATTACTTTCGTATTACAGTTACGATAAAACTATAGCAATTTTTAATCAGTGAATCATAATATATAACGTTATGATTATAATGTATGATGTACAAATAATGATTTTTTTTTTAATTTATTTTAAATTTCATCCAATGGAACAAATCATAATTCATGGGGTGTATAAAAAAAATGACCATTTTTTTAACCCAATATGTGTATTATTATATTTTTGATATAAAATACAATTAATGCTCAAAGTATAGCCCATTGTCATCAATCGTCATTAGCCACCTGCTAGCCAATGGCTCGATCCCACGCTGATATTCTTAAGAATGGCTGTCAAAGAACTCTTGGACAGCAATTTCAACTTCCGCAAAATTATCAGATTTTTCCCTTGAAGGAAATGGGCCATAGACCGAAACTAGTAGTAATCCGATGGTGCGAGGTCTGAACTATATGGTGGATAGGGCAGGAGTTCGAACCCATGAAGTTCTTTGTACTTTTCTTTACAAATTTCTAACCTCTTAGCTGATTGCTGAGGAGTAAGTTCGTAAGTGACCAGTCTACTGCTGTTTTTTACCTTGCCCATGGAGAGTAGATGACGACTAACAGTATCTGTCGACACATCACACTGCCTGGGAAGTTCGCTAGTACCTCTGGATGGATTTGACTCAGCAGCTGCCTGCAGAGCCTCATCGATATCTATAATGGTCGCCCGGAGCTCTTCTTCCTTTCCAACGTCGTATCTCCATTGCTAAATTTTTCAAACCAGCTCCGCGCAATGCGCTGGTCAAGGACACCTTCCCCTTCATATTTAATAATTTCAGGAATTACTTTAGCGGCTGTGAATTTTTTTCCAGTAATACCCTAAAATTACGAGAATTTCGAAGGACACTGTCAAACAAATAACTAAATGGCTTTTTTTGAAGAAGTCAAATGGGATTAAACAAGCTCAGAGAATGCTCTAAAGGGTCATTAAGTATTGGTAAGTATGAAATAGTATTAAAATATTTACAGTCCTTTGAAATCTTGCATTTGATAAACTTTGATTAATTTTTTATACACTCCATTATTAACTTTTGACATGTTTGAGCGTCAAAATCTCTGAAAATATTCTTCACCAGTCCACTGAAAAATGATTAGTTCGTCCACAGAATACTTTTCTTTTTCATTATTTCCTGAGCAACTAATTCTTTGAAGACATCATCGTCTATATTGACCATATCCAGATTATTGAATTGAAACTGTTATGGTGCAAAGTGGCCTAAGTGATCAGACGCAGATAAAAAATAATGAATGTCCATAGATATATTATTAGTTTTCAAAAAAGATTCTACTATCGCATTAAAATAAACCGAAATTGAGGAGTTGTCTATCGCAAATTAATGAACCTGGGTCCCTAATGTAAAGGTCTTTTTTACAAATAAAGATTCTACAGCTAATAATTATTCATTTTATTTCAAAATTTAAATATTCATATGTAAAATAGGTGTGACAATAAAAATTAAACTTAACTACATGAGATTATCAGATATTTTTTTAATAATAATTTTCAAAAAGTGGATTTATTAACTGTTGATAAAAAAACTTCTTAATTATTATAAAAATATAATATTAGTGATGAAAACTTTTCCCCTAATGAAAATATCTTTAAATTTCAATAACCTCACTTTAGTACAGCTACAAGACTATACCATGACGCAGTTACTGACAACGGCTGTGTCACGACCTTGACATACAACTATGAGAAGGAATTAGTCATATATCTACTCTTGTGACATCACAGGCTAGTAATTAGTTCATCAATGGAACGGGAGCTTTATTAATCACAAACTTCTCTCTTTTGTTATTTTAATTAATAAAGTTCGTATTTATTGAGATTGAAAGCGGGCTTGGTAAAAAACGAGATAAATTAGCACGCTCGATCGGTGTCATGGCGTGTAATGTCAAAGTTTTCCATCTCAAAAATGAGGGCAATCTAAAGCCATCCAAAGACTCCACAATAATCTTAATAAAATTTTAAAGAATAACAGAGTCATTGACAATAATCATATTACGTAAATAATAATCTTGTTACGTATACTAACATAGTTATCATTGCCGACTATTTAATTTCACTAAAAGCCATGAAGATCATTTACCCGAAACACTCTGCAATCATAAAAATTCACAATTATACCAACATGTTCGAAAATTTGGGACAAGGGAAAACCTTTTTTCTTTATATGGGTGCCGGGTCACGTGGGGATCACTAGAAATGAACTGGCGGACATAGCAGCTAAACAAGCACTTGCTCTTCCAGGTCAGGGCCCGGCCATTTTGACACCCCAAGAAATACGTCTTCCGATGAAAAATAAAATATTAGCTAGTTGGCAAGCCATGTGGAATGAAAGCCCGCCAAGCAAATTAAAAACTATTTAAAAATCCATTAAACTATGGACAACATCAAACCATTCCAATCGCAGTGAGGAGGTAGCTATTACCAGATTGGGAATAGGTCATACGAATTTAACTCATGCATATCTGATCAATAAGCAACCACCGCTAAAATGTCAATACTGCAACAGTGTACTTAGGTCAGTCAAATATTTGAAGAATGTCAGTTCTATTCCGTGAATTTAAATAGATTGGGAGTGGGATCGAGTGTATCGGATGCTCTGAATGATGACCAGAAGAACGTGGAAATAGTTTTGGTTTTCTTAAAAAGGAATGGCCTTTTGAATAAGATTTAAACCCGAAAGTTTATTATAATACTAAATAATAAGTTATTATTTAAACAGTATCAAATCTTGAAATAGAATTATAATGTGCGAAACATGGGTGTTGATGACCTCAGGGTTTTACGCCCTAAAGCCCCAGGCAACAACAACAATAATCATTTTACGTTATAATGTTGTTATTTATTAACAATTGACATCTTCCTCATCCGATTTAAATAATGGACTAGTGTTTTGGACTTCTTGTTATTAACTTCGGGCTGCGTGTAATACCGTAGGTATGTAGCATGTACATGTCCACGATAAACATGCACGCCAAAGCCAATATATCAGAAGCAATAGGAAAAATATTATTTTTTCAAAAATCTGAGTAATTTACAATGTTATCCGGTTAGGAACACAAACCTCGCTTATGGGTGTCTTGGGGAAGGAATATACTGGAAGGAGTACGCTTCCAGGGGGAGTAACGCCAGAAGAAGCGGTCTATTCCTTTCGTAGGCGTGGCATCCACTACACCATATTTGACAGTTGAGAGTTGTTGCCATATCCCCCTATGCCAATAGTTGAACGCCAGAACCCCGGCAATCAATATTTATAACGGTTTCCTTTAACAAATCCGTTATTTCTAGTCTATTTCTATCCGTAATGCCTCTTCCGTGGCAACCTTCAAACACCACATATTTTCTTAACCTCCTTAAATACCAATCTTCTCATGAAAAGTTAAATTTATCTGACAATCTGATAAGTTGAACTTCATAGCTAGACCATAAATGGTCATTTTATGATACATTGTTTTTCTTCGAAGAAGAATTGGTTCCAGAATATAGATTTTATTTTATATATAATTATTAATGTTTCTTCTGGGTATGGTAATCTGTTACAATGAACAGTAATGTTTCGCTTGAAACGATGACGCTACTGAAGGAACTATGGGACAAAAAGTAGGTAGAAATCCAAATGAATCATTCGAACGTTATTTCCTGAACACACAATTAAAGAAGTATTATTATTTATAAATGTTAATATTATTACTAAAAAAAAAATAACACGGACCTTATATTTTTAATGCTTAATATAATTTAATTAAATTATAATTTAATATCATAAATAGTATTATTGAATTACCTATATTTCAACTTTTAGTTTATTTTGTTGTTTTGCTCTGCATTATATAATTAATATAAATAATTGGTTGTATCCATAGAAATTAAAATTAAATTAAAACAGTACCGCTTCAGCCCATGAAGGTTCAGGGGTGCAGTAAGGGAATACTGTTACTAGACCAATGGTTGCGCAACGAGGTGATTTGGTCAGAATCACGCTCGACCGCCAGATTTTTACCTAATTAAGGGCATAGAAATTATTTTAAAATTGTATAGTTTAAGCTCATAAGCTGTTGCAGTCTAATAAACTAAAAAGTTACGAATAAATATATAGTTTTCTATTTATTATTTTGCATTGGAGTGATATTAGTGTAATGATTACGTTGCCAAACAATAAACTATACTGATTGGTTCTGAGCTTCACTCAATTGTACTATGTCTGTTATTTATAATTTTCCAACTTATTTCAGACAAGAAGGAAACGTTAGAATCTAATTTTGTTCTTTACTCGAGGTAAATACGATCTAGCCACATACAATCGAACCCAAACCACTTTCATGTGGAACGCTAAAACTCAACGTCGGTTAAACATAACTCTGGTAAACCTCCAGGTATTATGCGTAAATTATTCTTCTGATGAAAAAAAAAATCATTAAAGTTCGATATCAGAAATGTGAAGCTGATCCTGAGGAGGGTACTTTTGTACATTATCACATTTTTACGAACGGGTCAGCTGAAACGACAGTTAGAAATGATCGTTAGAGATGGGGTTTAATCAAAGGACGCCTAATTCGGCACTGCAAAAGAGAAGGAAGATACAAACCTCGACGGTGTAATAGCAGACATTTTCAACGCTTTAAGAACACTGTCTAATAGGCAAGGACGGAGTGCTGTTCTATCACTCACTTTCAAGTGGCTTACTGTTAATAGCACGCATAGAAGTCTATCAAGAGCTGTTTTGGAATTCAAATCCCTCCTCCGCGACCTGACACTCCAAAGCACTAATGTGATCCTACAGTGTATTCCGAACTATTGCAGGATTTCAGCAAACGAAGAGGCAGATAGTTTTACCAGGCAATGGGCAGAATTGCCACAACCATTCCATCCAGGATCCTATGACTCAATAAAAAGAGTGATCAAGACCAGAGTTGAGGAGGAAAAAACAGACATGAAGAAGGTGGTAAAGAAAAGATACAAGTTTTTAATAATTTTAAAGAAAACCCAATCACAGTTGACCTTCCAAGAAGAGATACAGAATCTGCTTCAGCCTGACAACTGGCCACGAGGATTTATAGGATCATCTTCACAAGATAGACTTGGCTCAGAATCCTACATGTATGCTGGAAAACTAAGGAAGAATGGATGGAGACCACCTTGGTCAAACGATCAACGACTTCGGTATAACAAAACAAAATAAAGAACTTCAAAAAGTTATGTACATAAAGATGGTTTCCTTCTTTGTTAACTACGAAAGGTTTGGATTAAATTAACGTATATTAAGATCGAATACAGGTAGTTTATATATGCCTAGAAGCAATAGCTACTCGTTCCGATGTTGAGATAATAAAAGCAAAAATTAATACTAATTCAAGGGAACCAAACCAATCAAGCGGTTTGGCCTCAACTATAATTACTAAATTATACCCGAGAGTAATTACCGAAGCGACCATTCTACGTTTCAGTCTGCAATAATTATCGAATTGCATCTTTCCACCAGTATGACCTTTTGGGTATTTACAATCGCTAGACCTTGGATAAGCTTCTTGGTATAGTCCAAGAGTCCAAGAGGAGATAAAAGTCAGTTAATTACTAGTCAAAACTTAATGAGTCTGCCAAGTATAGTTTGGAGGATTACAAAATAGTGGCTGTTTCAAAAAGTTAAAAAAAAAATTAATTTTTCATTTCGTACTTCATATCTATCAAACTACAAACAACACTAAAAAATTAAAAGGACATCATCTAAAAAGAGAAAATTTTCTAAAATATGAGTCCTAAGAGAGATTTTTACGTTCAATAGTTACCGAAACATACTTTAATATACTTAAAAGGCAAAATTTCATAAAAAAAAGCACTGAAAAATTAATTAATTAATTAATTAGTAAATTTATTTTGATAAATCTACAACCCAGGAACCATCCGACGTACAGAGTTTTATTAGCACTCTTATTAAAGCTAGTTGTTCGAACAAAACTTTTGGTCTAAGGAAAACTCAGGAACCATTGGACGTACAACCAACGTACAATGTCAACCAGGACTCAAAATTAAAGCTAGTCGAATTTATCGAAAAACAGTTTATGTTTATCTTCGTAGAAGTAGTAGTTTTATATTTGAATAAGATACTTTGTTCAAACAACCATAAGTCAATTTATTTTAGTAAATATCATGAAAACTACAATGATAAATGATATTAACTAATTTAGAGTATATTAAACAAGCTTTAATTTGAGTGCTAACAGACATCTGTACGTTTAATGGTTCTTAAGATATAATCTTTCTAAACAAATTCACTAACTACTATTTTTGGGTGATTTTGTTGCAAAAATATTACTTTAAAAAAAATTGTAGTGGGAACTATTAAGCGTAAACAGCTCTATTAGAGCTTAATTTTTAGAACATTTACTCTACTTTAAATGATGTTCAATTAGGTTTTCTGGTGTTGTTGCTATTTTTAAAGATATGGAGCTCCGAAAGAAATTTTCATTTTTTAAAAACCTTTTACAGCTGCCATTTTTTATTTCCCCTCACAATACTTGGCAAATCCAATAATTTTGACTAGTAATTATAGATAGTTTTCATTAAAGTAATGAAAAAGTTGGGGTGAAATTACTGACTTTTATCCACAGGGCTCTTGTACTTTTAGGGCACAGATTACTAATTCGTTCAAGCAGTAGATCGTAAACCAAAAAACCTAATTTGTTTTCAAATTTTGCCCAAACATGAGGTATAGTACTATATATCCCAATTTCGATTATTTTTTCAATGTACCACTGACTGAAATAACTAGTAAATTCTCATTTATATGTTTCATTCCAAACCCAATGTTTAGAGGTTAGTAAATATTACGAAATTGCCTGTGAAAAGAATATTTCTTCTAGCATGTTGGAACAGAGACGAGGAAAGCCATTCTCAAGAATAGGACAGCTGCTTTGAACATCCGTTATTCCCAGATCAGAAGCCAGGATAGCGAAACATAGGATTGATGGCTTGGAACAGTAAACGATAATATCTACATCTGTTAACATCATTTCTAGACCTGATGAACGGTTCATCTGAGCAGCCAAAGTACGATTTTGGATATCCGTGGCAGCCAAGGTTTGAGGTCCCTCTCTTGAGCTTCTTAGTGAAAAGCTTCAACGTGGCTATGTATAAGCATAATAATACGATATTAAATTTTAATTGTGTAATTATATATATTGGACTGTTGAAAGATAGTCTGGATGGCGGTCAATAAAGGTACAAACTAGTAAAAAAAAAACAAAAAAAATCTATACAATGGTTATCAACGTTTCGCCCCACATTGCAGGACTTAGCCAGAGCTAAATGAAAACAAGACAATAATTTTGTAAAAATTGAACAAGAAAATCAGAATACATATATAACGAGAGTACAAAAAGTATTCAAAACAATTTTTAAACCTGTCGGTCTTTCAAATATTTTTTACTGCCATAGTTTTTACTATTTGTAATAAGTATTGTTCTACTATATACTACTCAAGTTTAATATTTAAAATTCTATCATACATGGCTCTACCTATTATTAATTAGTTTTCTATTCACCTATATTTATATTTTCTTAATTTCAACTTAGTCTCGTTTTTTTTTTTTTAAATTATATAGTTTTTTACTCTCTTTGTATATAAATTATAATTTTCTTGCCACATTTTACGATGTTTGTATCTTGTTTTCATTTAGCCCAAAGGATGCCCCGTAAAGTGCGACAAAACGTTGGTTACAATAAAAATTTTTTTTTATTATTTTGTACCTTCACTGACCGTCACCTAGACTATCTTCCTACTATCTACTTTCTAAGATCAACTATCTTCTTTCAAGATATATATTTTAATTCGAAATTGTATTTCTTTGTTAATAGAGATCGGATTTTCGAGTAATTGCATCTTTCGTTCCCTGGCTTCAAATT
>NW_027106817.1:192684-193192 GCF_000696795.3 Halyomorpha halys
GAGTAATTGCATCTTTCGTTCCCTGGCTTCAAATTCTCCTAAACCTTGACAGAAATTTGAATCATGAAAAGGATGTTCTATTGAAACTACTTTTCTAGTTTAACTCAATTTCACGTTTTGAATTTTCTCCACTATAAATTGCACATCTGGATTTTTTTGCTCACTAAATTGTATTTTTGTTTGTTAATTTAATCTTAACTATGAAACCAATGTTTTATTTACAAGTATATCTTGAATTCATAAAAAAAATTAAATAAACAATACTATATAACTAATAATAGATATTCAGTAACTCATCTCGAATTATGAATATTCCAATATCTTTCTAGCTGCAGTTGGACCCGGTGATTGCCATGATCTACGTTAGGTAGGGATGAGTATAAGGAAAACTCAGGAACCATTGGACGTACAACCAACGTACAATGTCAACCAGGACTCAAACTTAAAGCTATTCGAATTTATTGAAAAGCAGTTTATGTTTATCTTCGTAGAAGTAGTAGTTTTTATA
>NW_027106817.1:194754-199467 GCF_000696795.3 Halyomorpha halys
AAAATATAAATGATGTAATTTAGTGGATAAATCAATTTACAGTTCCCAACCTTAAGACAGGATAACGATATCGTGAGATCGACATCAGACTAGATCGCGGTAAAGAAGAAGCTACCCTGAGTCGATAATACGGACCGTGTTACAGAGAACTTGGCACCAGCCCTGCGTGACCCTTTTTAGAATCATTTTATCTTCCAATTCACATGAAAGCCAATAATTTTTATGTTATACTGAACTACCCTGAAATAGGGGGAAACCTTATATTTTGTAGGAGCGTTCGACAATTTATTTCTCAGAACAATCTCCGGCCCGTATATCTCATGTGAAATAAATAATGAGACAAAACGAAGGAGGTTCGGTGCTGATAACTTGAGCAATCTTTGACTACATACCTTTCTTAACCGAACCACGACAAGAAATCTAAATCTACAAGTTAAGCACTATAATTTAGCTCTATACTAGCACTACCACACATTTCCCGTCAAACCATAGCGACCCTCAAACATTTCAATAGAATCCGATTTTCTCGTTCCACTTAAAACTCTCCAACTCTTCCTCGCTTGAATTCCCCACTTCAACTATGGCTTCTTGAGTGAACTCGAAGCTAAACTTAAACGTCATATGCATTTCTCAATACGAATTGTTTTTGGGATCACCAGAGATACGCATAGAATGCAATATTACACCGAGTTGAAGTGGCTCTATCCATCCATCCGATGGTATTATTTCCTAGCTTCCTTTCTATTCCAAGTAATTAGTACCCAGCGCCTCTCCTATATCCTACTAAACCATCTCAAATTCTCAGTCCAATCCCGTACCACCATGTTCCGTTAATCACCTTGTTCTCCAAACTGAACCAGTCTGAAGTCTCTGGTAATTTATTTAGGAAATCAAATATAGTTTTTCCTTTTCAAAATCTATTTGGATTAGCAACATTTTTTTAAGTGTTCCTCAAAACCTCAGTATTAGCGAAGGATCATCATTTTTGTCTTAAGCAATGCAGTTTGGTTTAAACTAAGATTATTTCTCCATTTTATAGCTTCATGATTTGCATATTGATAAAGGAAATTCCGTTCGATCCAATCAGCTTCCTGCTAGTTGCTTTTTCTCGGAATTGAGTTCTATTCCTAACACGTAACATTTTCCAAGATCTGAACCGTTCACCTAAGCAACATCTTACTTTCAAAGTTCAAGAATAGTACTGACTTAAGCAGGGATATGTTCGTTAATGATTCAGTCAAAATTCAATTTTCTTTATTATTGAAGAATCTTATAATAAACTAAAACTATATTGACTTTTTTTAAGTTCTCAGAAGACTTATTATAAGATACTATCTCTTTACATTTTTCTTATTAATTTTATAAAATTTAATTATGAGACAAATTTGATTCCGAAGGGATAGTACTTCATAAAAGTTTTTTTTACGCTTATTTAATAACTGATATAAGATGAAAAATCAGTTTAGAAATTACACTTGGTTGATTAGCATCTTTACCGTTTTGTTCTGAAATTTTCTGAAATATTAGCCCTAATAGAGCTATTTACGTCCAATAGTTCTCGAGATATAACATTTTAAAAAGCAAAATTTCATAAAAAAAAGTACTGAAATATCAGTAGTTAGTTGATTTATTTTGAGAATTCTATATCTCAGGAACTATGTCACGTACAAATGTCTATTAGCAGTGAAATTATAGCTAGTTTAATGTACTATAAAGCAGTTATGATCTTTACCTTCTTAGGAATTGTAGTTTTCATGATATTTGCTAAAATAAATTGATTTATAGTTGTGCGGACAATAAGTTTGATTTATGAAAAACGGTATTTCAGAAAACATTGGACATACAGGTCTGTCTGCACTCAAATTAAAGCTAGTTAAATTTACTATAAATTAGTTAATAATGTTTATCTTAGTAGGAGTAGTAGTTTTTATAATATTTGACGAAATAAACTCACAAAATGTTAATTTCTAGTTGATCCTATAAAATGTTGGATTTTTAATATCTTCTCCAACATTCAAAATAAAGGAAATTTAATTTACTATAAAGTAGTTTATGACACTTATCTTCGTAGGGGTAGTAGTTTGTATGATATTCACATACGAATATAAATTTGGCAAATGAAAATTTGTCAGAACAACTATTAATCAATTTATTTTAGCAAATTTCATGAAAACTTCTCCTACTCCTACGAAAATATATTATAAGTATCGAATTACTTTTATGGTTTCAAATAATAAATAATTTTAGTAAATAAAAATGATAAATGTCATGTTATCACTTGACAGTTTCACAAGCGAGCATGAGCTAACACGTAGAGAAATGACATAAAATATTGATTTCGTTTATAAAAATAGAAAAAAAAGAAGTATTATGCTTTATTCCACCTTACTCACAAATTTAATATTAAGTATGACTGGATACTTTTGGTATCAATAAAGCTGTTAAAATGCCAAATAAAATTTAATACTTGCTCAGCCCTCACTGGCTGATGCGGCGAAAGGGATGCGCTGGGAACTCAAGAGCTCAGGTCTTCCCCTCACATGTGGGGGATAGCGTGGGCTCAGGGATCCTCAGGTCAATTGTATAAATACTTATATAGGAGTGTAAAAATGACTAGAGATTATTTTAGTTTTATTATTAGTTTCTTTTATTTATTTTTTCATTCACTTAGTTTAATTAACTTCATTTCCTTTATCCTTTTGTTTGTATATATTTTAAGAGAGATTTTACTTATTATTATTCTTTTTTTTTTTATGTTATTTTATTTTAGTATGAGTGTGATCATTCATCACTATTACCTACTGCCCACAACGGTGTGACAGATTGTAATATCTAACAATGAATAAAGATTTCTCAATATTATTTTAATATTTGTTTTATTGACCTTGACCCTACAAATCTATTCAGTTCAGTTGTTTCAGTTAGTCCAGTGTGTGAAATAGTGACATATTTCAACGTTTTGATTCTATTTTACTTATTTACGTGTAAAAACATCCGTAGAGAAATCACATAAAATATTGCTTTCGTTTAGAAAAATGGAAAAAAAAAATGAAATATTTGTTATCCCATCTTAGCGACAATTTTGATATTAAATATGACTACTTTTGGTATCAATAAAGCCGTTATAAATCTAAAAGTTGTATAAATAATAAAAATTTTGAAATTTGTTTTCCGTAAACCTATTATTTTAATATTTGTTTTCTTGAATTCGACATTAAAAATCTTTAAAATCATGAAACTCATACGAAAATAAATGTTTTCTTGCATTTTTACAGGATTGCACCAAGAATTTCAAATAAATTAAAGGTTTCACAAGGAATTGTAACAATTATTGAAAAAAAAACATAAAAAATAAAACAAATATAGAATTAAACTTATTATTTTAATATGACAATCTATTCAGTTCAGTAATTTCTGAACACAGTAATAAAAATAAAAATAAAGTAAATAACAAATATAAAAATAAATAAATATTTCTCGTTGAGAGAAGAAAGTAGTTATAGGTGCATAATGTAGAAATTAATAGTTAAAATAACATAAAATATACGTTTTGTTAAGAAAAACAAATTGAAATATGTTTTAGAAAATATCATATTTCAAAGATCATATTTAGTTATCAATTTGCAATAAACAAAATCCTTTCCCACTAAAATCAGAAAATCCTCTTAGTGACAAAGTTTATATACATAGAAAGCAATAGATAAAATAATGCAGAAATCCAGTGACGTCATTAATCATTTTTCAGAAGGAAACTGTGTTGCAATTATGGAAATTCTTTTCCACAATCCACAAAAACTGTTGTTTTTTCCTGGAAATGTCATATTTATTTATAGCAGATAATAACCCTCCTTCAATTAATTCTTAAGAAAACAAACGTTTCCGCTCTTATCTTTACGATGTTTATTGAAAACAACTTTCAACTATCATATATTTAATTTAACATTAAAATTATCCAAATAGTATCAATCTTCTTTATTTAACCATATTAACGTTTCGGTCGATCCGGTCATCATCAAGGACAATTTTAATTTTAGTATCACAGCCTCACATTGATTTTTTAAAATTTGCAGGCTACTAAGCCCAAATCAATTATACAGTTAAAATAAAACAATTTTTCAGGCATTATAATAGTGTGATTTATTTGAATTTTCATTAATCTGGCACCCAATAATTTCATCCTCATGTTCTTTATTATTTTATTTTTTAAGATTAAGACTATAGATTCTCTATGTAACGATTTTTTTGCAACCAATTAAATATATATTCATTATTAAATACAAACATTATCCAAATAATAATCATATAAAAATAACTTATCACAACAATTGTTTTGATAGTAAAATATAAAAATTGTAAAGGATAGAAATTATTAATAAACGCTATTGTGACAAATAGGTTTATTTTAAATATGTTAACTTGGGTATAACAGCTTGCAAATTTTAATAAATCAATGTGAGGCTGTGGTACTTAAATTAAGATTGTCTTTGATGATCGGATCGCTCGAAACGTAGAAAATAAAATATGTTTCAATAAAGAAGGTTGAGACTATTTGAATAATTTTTATTATTATCAATAAAACTACCAGTATCGAACAAGATAGTTAAAATATATGTTAATTAAAATTACTTTCGATTTTAGTAAATATAATTTTTTTTTGGAAAAGTTTCATACTTTTCAAAGTAACAAAATTCTATCTTGTTTTTCTTTTTAAAA
>NW_027106817.1:202682-209333 GCF_000696795.3 Halyomorpha halys
TCACAAAATGTTAATTTCTAGTTGTCCGTATAAAATGTTGGATTTTTAATATCTTCTCCAACATTCAAAATAAAGGAAATTTAATTTACTATAAAACAGTTTATGACACTTATCTTCGGAGGGGAAGTAGTTTGTATGATATTCACGTATGAATATAAATTTGGCATATGAAAATTTGTCCGAACAACTATTAATCAATTTATTTTTAGCGAATTTCATGAAAACTTTTTCAACTCCTACGAAAATAAACGTCATAAACCTAATAGACATCACATAGTTCCTGAGATATAGATTTCTCAAAATAAGTTAACTAACTACTAATATTTCAGTACGTTGTG
Source organism: Halyomorpha halys (assembly GCF_000696795.3). Lineage (NCBI taxonomy): Eukaryota > Metazoa > Arthropoda > Insecta > Hemiptera > Pentatomidae > Halyomorpha > Halyomorpha halys. The sequence goes on from NW_027106817.1 coordinate 203,021, forward strand.
AACAACATTTTTATTAAATGCTGCTTTTTAAAAAGCTATATCTCGAGAACTATTGAACGTAAATAGCTAGTAAATTTACTCTACTTTAAATGATGCTCCCTTAGATTTTCTATTGTTGTAGGTAGTTGTAAAAATCACCAAATTAAAAATTAATTATTTTTTACAGTTTTGAAACAGCCGCCATTTTTTATTCCCCCTACCTATACTTGGCAGACTCCTCAATTTTGACTAGTAATTGTACCTAGTTTTCAATTAAATAATCAAAAATTGGGGTGAAACAACTGTTTTTTTCTCCTCTTGGGCTCTTGTACTAATATATCACTGTTGTTATTTTACAAGAATAATACATTGAAAATCACTTGTAGAAATCAATAAAAACAATACACCCAAGCTTCGCTCCACATAGTGATCTTCTATTCTAATATCACTTTATTTTAAAAAAGGCCAAACTGAGGGTGTTCTGCCTAAACACATGATCAACTGAGCCATTGAGAGCAAAAGTGTAAGTCATACCGCACTCGTAAAACTTAATTTAGAAAAAATTAATTAATTACTATGCCCATTAACTTAAAACGATTTTAAATAATTGTGATGAACAAGTTTTAACAGAAAATGCTGTAATTTCTAACTGAAACTTTAAATAACTTCCCCTTAAAAGACCAAATTTGCACCCAACGGTTCAACTGAAGAATATCGAAATAAGAAATTAACTGCTGCCTCTAATCTATAAGATCGTCTGACGGCCCGAAGGCGTGTTCTTGGGATTATGAAAAGTATATAGAATGCATCCACACATTACTCGAAGTAAAAAAGTAATTACAAAAAAAAAAACCAAAAACGTCACTATCGACAATATAAAACATCAGCTGCCCCATAGCTTACTTGAGAATGATTTTTCAATTTAAAGAATTATATTTAACAATATAAAAGAAACATACACTATATATCATATTGAAAAGAAAAGTATCTAACTCTAACTTTGTTTTACACAAATAAATAACAGTTTAGGGTCCAATTGTGAAGGTACTGATAAAAATACGTATAAATAATTTGGGGTAATATTGTTTAATTTCGGCACGTATCGGATTCGGTTCTCTTAAAACGCGACAGCTTGATAAAAACTTATAACAATTCTCCAATGCTATTCTATCACAAAGCTTCGGTAAGTCCAAAATATATTTGTATGGTCTGAGTAATTGTATATTTACCGGATAGTCGTAGTTGGGCAATTATTCTCAAGTAAGCCATGGGGCAGCTAATCTTTAGGTAGGTTTGAGGAGCGCCCGCTTCTCTACCATACCACGCTGCCTTTTAGTAATAACAAGAGGTCATTTCCTTCGGCGAATTCCCTTTAGCTTTCCAGATCTCCCTCATTTTGTTTTGATACTTACCGGAACATCGAATAGTATCGGGTCAAGCATTCCAAATGTCTCCAGTAGTTTTATAATCTGCGTTACCCAAATATATTACAAGTACCCAATTACTTTTATGGTTCCAAATAATAAATAATTTTAGTAAATAAAAATGATAAATGTCATGTTATCACTTGACAGTTTCACAAGCGAGCATGAGCTAATAGCTACTGCATTCCATTCATTAAATGAGAGAGGTCCAACAAGTTGGCACTAAGGGATGCCTGTCATGTATTGTCCAAGGATGCGGGGATCCATTAATATCGTCTTGAGAGATATTTTGAGAAAAGTGTGTTTTTGAATTGTTATATATTTATTTGTTACAGAAATATAGGATTGGCAAAGGACGCTACTTCTGTCGGCACCTGCCAGCCTTCGATGGTTCGTACCCCTCATTTTATGTAATACTTCAAAATTTTATTCCATACTTTAAGTGCTTCTTTGAAACGGGTACATCTCAGTACTGGTTTTATTACGATGTATACTTCGAATATGTAAAATGCTTAGTAAAACTTCAATTGCATCATATAACTTTAAAAGAATTCTAATAATAGACATAATTTTATCAAATTTCATTCTAAAATAGATATTTACATTCTGCTCTTCATCATTTATTCAATGCTAAATTGTTATAAAATCGATATTTATTCAATACAATTATTTACTTTATGTCATTCTGTTTATATATATTTTTTTATTCATTGGTTGTTATCTTGTTCTTCGTTCTTTAGCCCCAAAGAAGACTAGTAATTCTGCTAGAAACGTTGACACCATTAAATAAGTTTTTTTCAACTTATTTGTGTTATATTCTGACTGCACCCCAACCATCTTCTCCTCATATATATTATCTGAGGTCAACTATCTTCTCATCATTATTTAATAACTATGATGATATGAAAACATTTATCGGGCTGGCGAAACGCAAAAATGCAGTGTATATTCCAGCTATAGGTAAGTTAACGTAAAATTAAATGTTATTTTCGATTTATTTTATTTTCTTAATTTTGCCAATCAAATTGAATGTAATTTACAACAATTTTTTAGGAAAGTTTATTTATTTTTACCTTGAATATAAATTTCGCTGGGAAAATGATTTTTATTTATTTTATTAAAGCTTAATTGATCCTTAGTTCATTTTTTTTTAAACCTTCCAAATGTATACATGGAATAAGAAAATGAGAAAACATGAGGATAATTGAAGTATCAGAAAGGATAATTTAAAGAATGAAAGAATTATAAATTTATTTCTTTAGAAAGTTATTTCATAATAACAAAATAATCTAAAGAAAAATGATTGTAAAGATAAACAGTTCTATTATAGGTTAAATTACTTAAAACATTAAAGGATAATTATGAGAAGAACGTGTTGATTTGTACGAACAAAGGTCCCTGTACTAACGATGTTCGTTAATCATCTTCCTGTCAACATTAAATATTCAGATCTAAAAACAATCTTCATAGTACAATGTCCCTGTGGTCTGAAAACTGTTTTTAAGTATTCAGTGTTAATTAAGGATTAGTTTCATACCACAAATGTCCAATTGAATATTTTGTATCATTGTTTAGTGTGTGAAATAGTGACATATTTCAACGATTTGATATTATTTATAATGTTTCCTGTAAAAACACACGTAGACAAATGACATAAAATATTGATTTCGTTTACAAAAATAGAAAAAAAAAAGAAGTATTATGCTTTATTCCACCTTAATCACAAATTTAATATGAAGTATGACTAGATACTTTTGGTATCAATAAAGCTGTTAAAATGCCAAATAAAATTTAATACTTGCTCATAACTAGTGATGTGGCGAAAGGGATGCGCTGGGAACTCAAGAGCTCTTCTCTACCCCTCACACGTGGGGGATAGAGTGGGCCTCAGGTCGATTGTGTAAATATTTATATAGAAGTGTAAATATGACTAGAGGTTATTTTAGTTTTATTATTGTTTTTTCTTTTCTTTTTTTATGTTATTTTATTTTAGTATGAGTGTGATCAGTCATCACAATTACCTACTGGCCACAACGGTGTGACAGATTGTAATATCTAACAATAAATAAAGATTTCTCAATATTATTTTAATATTTCTTTTACTGATCTTGACACTACCAATCTATTCAGTTCAGTTGTTTCAGTTAGTCCAGTATGTGAAATAGTGACATATTTCAACGTTTTGATTCTATTTTACTTATTTACGTGTAAAAACATCCGTAGAGAAATCACATAAAATATTGCTTTCGTTTAGAAAAATGGAAAAAAAAAATGAAATATTTGTTATCCCATCTTAGCGACAATTTTGATATTAAATATGACTACTTTTGGTATCAATAAAGCCGTTATAAATCTAAAAGTTGTATAAATAATAAAAATTTTGAAATTTGTTTTCCGTAAACCTATTATTTTAATATTTGTTTTCTTGAATTCGACATTAAAAATCTTTAAAATCATGAAAATCATACGAAAATAAATGTTTTCTTGCATTTTTACAGGATTGCACCAAGAATTTCAAATAAATTAAAGGTTTCACAAGGAATCTGGCACTGTAACAATTATTGAAAAAAAAAACATAAAAAAGAAAACAAATATAGAATTAAACTTATTATGTTAATATGATAATCTATTCAGTTCAGTAATTTCTGAACACAATAATAAGAATAAAAAAAAAAGTAAATAAAAAATATAAAAATAAATAAATATTTCTCGTTGAGAGAAGTAAGTAGTTATAGGTGCATTAATGTAGAAATTCATAGTTAAAATAACATAAAATATATGTTTTGTTAAGAAAAACAAATTGAAATATGTTTTAGAAAATATCATATTTCAAAGATCATATTTAGTTATCAATTTGCAATAAACAAAATCCTTTCCCACTAAAATCAGAAAATCCTCTTAGTGACAAAGTTTATATACATAGAAAGCAATAGATAAAATAATGCAGAAATCCAGTGACGTCATTAATCATTTTTCAGAAGGAAACTGTGTTGCAATTATGGAAATTCTTTTCCACAATCCACAAAAACTGTTGTTTTTTCCTGGAAATGTCATATTTATTTATAGCAGATAATAACCCTCCTTCAATTAATTCTTAAGAAAACAAACGTTTCCGCTCTTATCTTTACGATGTTTATTGAAAACAACTTTCAACTATCATATATTTAATTTAACATTAAAATTATCCAAATAGTATCAATCTTCTTTATTTAACCATATTAACGTTTCGGTCGATCCGGTCATCATCAAGGACAATTTTAATTTTAGTATCACAGCCTCACATTGATTTTTTAAAATTTGCAGGCTACTAAGCCCAAATCAATTATACAGTTAAAATAAAACAATTTTTCAGGCATTATAATAGTGTGATTTATTTGAATTTTCATTAATCTGGCACCCAATAATTTCATCCTCATGTTCTTTATTATTTTATTTTTTAAGATTAAGACTATAGATTCTCTATGTAACGATTTTTTTGCAACCAATTAAATATATATTCATTATTAAATACAAACATTATCCAAATAATAATCATATAAAAATAACTTATCACAACAATTGTTTTGATAGTAAAATATAAAAATTGTAAAGGATAGAAATTATTAATAAACGCTATTGTGACAAATAGGTTTATTTTAAATATGTTAACTTGGGTATAACAGCTTGCAAATTTTAATAAATCAATGTGAGGCTGTGGTACTTAAATTAAGATTGTCTTTGATGATCGGATCGCTCGAAACGTAGAAAATAAAATATGTTTCAATAAAGAAGGTTGAGACTATTTGAATAATTTTTATTATTATCAATAAAACTACCAGTATCGAACAAGATAGTTAAAATATATGTCAATTAAAATTACTTTCGATTTTAGTAAATATAATTTTTTTTTGGAAAAGTTTCATACTTTTCAAAGTAACAAAATTCTATCTTGTTTTTCTTTTTAAAAATTTTTTTTTTAAATAGTATATATAGTGTCAGATTCCTATTTAAATCTCTAATTCATATGATATACTTGTGGAGATCATATAAAAATGACAAAAATATATACTTTTCTATAATCTCTCAGATTTTTTACAATTGTTTTTTCTGTTAGAAGCTGAAAATAATGGGATTGTCGATATCAATAAATCTCAAATACTAAAATAATAAATAAAAGGAAGATAAAATAATAAATAAAAGGAAAGGACACGGTCAAAAGAACTGAAATAGTTATTAAACTATTTGATATCCCCCACACCCTATCTAGTTGATACTTCGCATTTGCTTTTAGTTAATTCTTCATCTTTCCTTCATTTAGAAAAGTGGGTGACCTATTCATTAAGTTATTTTTTTCTTGACTTTTAATTTATGCTTATTTCCCATATTTTCTGTCTTTTAATGTGGACTGTATTTTTATATTTCTTTTTTATTTATTTTTATTATTATTTTTTTTTTTTATTAATTGTCTAATACCTTTTTGTAATTCTTGTTTATTTACATTTTTCCCCTCACACATCAATTATTTATTTTCCATTGCTTACTTTTTCATATTTTAATAAACTTTCACATATTTTAGCCATAGCTTGGTCTACTTTAATTTTTCTTACCTACTCTCTTACTTTGCTACATCATTTTAGTTTTTTGTATCTTCCTTGTATAAATTACTTACTGTCAATCAACAATCTTCAAATTAAAATAATGAGTTTACGGTAAAAAAAAAATTTTAAGTGTGTTATTCTCTGACTTCACCCCCAACCATTTCATATATATTATCCAAGGTAAACTATCTTCTCATAATTATTAATTATATTATAGTTATAATTGTAGCTAAGATGGGTTTTACGGTTCACTAGGTTTCAATAATTTTTTTAGTGTCAAGTTGCTTGTGAAACCTTATATTTATATGAAATTCTTGGTGCGATCTTATAAAA
>NW_027106817.1:209608-215317 GCF_000696795.3 Halyomorpha halys
TTTTATATGTTTTTTTTTCTAATAATTTTTATAGTGTCAAGTTCCTTGTGAAATCTTATATTTATATGAAATTCTTTGTGTGATCATATAAAACAATATAATACATATGATAGACAAAATTTATTTTCTTATAATTTTCTATATTTTATGCAATAATTTTTTTTTCTGATAGAAACTACTGTACTGAAAGCATTGGCAATGTCAATACAATAAAAAAAAAAAATTAAAATAATAAGTATATGGGAAGAAAAATTTCAGAGTTTTTGGTCATATTATAGTTACAGTATTATAATTTTTTTTTCTGTTAATTACAGTTGTGTATCACATTCGATAAAACAATATTAAACGGCTTCAAAAACTTTATAAAAAATTATAAATACATTGTTTGTACATAGAATTAATTAGGTAGGAATCATCCATACAACAACAATGTTATTGTAAATACTTTACTGGCATAGCGCCACAAGCGTAGGAATATTTTTAAAATCCACTCCTCTTAGGGAACCAAACCATACAAGTACAGAACGTGGGAGGTCTCGCGTAGGCGGCACCTATATCTGAACCTGACGGTGACTTGAACTATATACAAGCATATATTTTTGTTCATGTATCATTTGAGCCTTCCATCGTTTTTACAATCGAAATATTCACTTGAGATTTTATTTCCAGTTAACGTTTTTAGAATTTATTCTGATTATTTCTGAAAACATGAAAATCCAACATTTCTTTAGTAGGCTTTTAAAATTTATTTATTATAATAATTAATTGTAATAATTTGTCATGGTGGGGGAGAATAAAATAAAACTATCATAACTTCTTTATCACCCTAATTAAAATCTTAATAAAACTATAATGAATCACAAAGGACTAATTAGAAAAAACTGCTGGGGGTTTTTTTTTGGGGGGGGGAGGAGGAGTTTAAATAAGTCAGAGTAAGACATTTTTTTTTAACAGATTCAAATTCTGTAGTTATTGCTAGCCAAAATGATGAGTCAGCCAAATATAGATAGAAAGAATTAAAAATGGTGGCTGTCGAAATACGTTAAAATAAAAATTAATTTTCCTATCGTAGCTTCATATCATTAAAATTACTAACAGCACAAAAAAACCTAATAAAAGAACATTTAAAAAAGAGCAAATTTGCTTAAATATGAGCCCTGAGAGAGCTTTTTACGTTGAATAGTTCCCTAGATACAGTTTTTAAAAAGCAATATTTTATGACAAAATACCGAACAATTACTAGTTAGTGAATTTATTTTGGGAAAACTGTATCTTAAGAACTATAAGATGTCTGACAGAACTCAAATTAAAGCTTGTTTAATATACACTAAAGTAGTTAACAACATTTATTAACGTATGAATTGTGGTTTTAATGATATTTATAAAAATATGTTATTTCTAGTTGTCTGGATAAAATATCTTTTGGAAATATAATAAAACCATTACCAAAGATATGAAGATAAACATTTTGATATTGGAATTTACAACTGTATATAATTATACATTTAGTAAATTTGATGTATCTTATTATGGAGTGATACCGGCGTATAGAGAAACTACCCATTGGTAGAACTGTAATGAAGTGTTTACTCTAGCAGGTCTCATGGTCATCTTCTTTTCAGGAGCCTAGAAGAATTGTCAGAAATGGAAGAGGAAGCAAGGTTAGAAACTAGTCGGTTTGGATGGTTAGCGGGAGTTTATAATGGAAGGAATGATACCTGGTTCGGGCTAGATCGGTTACATATGGAACATTAAGGTCTTTATGAATGATTTTCTTTGTGACAAAGTAAGGAACATTGAGGATTTTGGATTGTAAGGATTGGATACGAGAGTAATTCGAAGGTTTAATGGAGCCCTAAAGCTAAACTCCGTATGTCCAGATTAGCCTTATTGCAGTCATGTAGATCAGTCTTTTGTAATGTGTTGGGAGTTTAGACCGCTTGTCTAGTAAGTGCTGTAATAGTCGAAATCGACGTGCAGTTTCCTGTCTTTTGAGTCTTGTGTGAGGATTCCAGGTTAGTTGTTTGTCCAGATGTAGTCCAAGGTAGCGGATCTGTTCGACTGGGGAAAGAGCAACATTATTAAAAGATACTGAAGGACAGTCAGTAGTTTTACGAAGGTAAGCATGATATTTTAAAGTACATTTAACTAGTTTTAATTTGAGTCCTGGCAGACATATGTGCGTCCAATGGTTTCTGAAATAGAGTTTTTCATAGACCAAAAGTTTTGTCTGGCTAGAAATCAACATCTTGCGAATTCAATCTGGCTAATATGAAAACTAATGCTTCTGAGAAGAACAACGCTATAAACTATTTTATAGTACATTAAACTATAATTTAATATGAGTGCTTATAGACATCTGTAAAACTAAAAACGAACTTTTCAAAACTATTATGACTTCCTAATCTGTCATAGTTGAAATCTTAATAAAACTATGATGGATCACAAAGGACTAATTAGAAAAAACAGTGCAGGATTTTATTTTGTTGGTATCAGTAATAATTGGGAAAAGATATCAGGTTAAAAAAAATTACCTAAATAAGTCAGAATAAGAAACTTTTTTTTACATGTTTAAAAATTCAAATTCTATAATTGTTACTTGTCAAAATTGATGTGTTTGCCAAGTATAGTTAGAAGGAATTAAAAATAAATATAAATGGTTATTGTAAAATAAATAATTTTTTCTATCTCCTAGAAAGCTCTATGTCATTAAAAGTACAGCACAAAAAACTAATGAAAAACATTTAAATAAGAGTGAATTTTCTAAAATATGAGCCCTTAAAGTACTATTTATGTGCAATAGTTTCCTGAGATATACTGTTTTAATAAGCAACATTTCATAAAAACTAGACTGAAAAGTCAGTAGTCAATAATTTATTTTATGAAATCTGTATCTCAGAAACTATTGGACAAACAGATGTGTATTACCACTCAAATTCAAGTTGGCTAAATATATTATAAAGAAGATGGTCAGGGTTGCGGTAAAAATAGAAACAGAAATAGTTAAAACTATTTATTTTCCAACGTTTCGCCCCACTTTGTAGGGCTTCATCAAGGAACCAAGAACATTGTAAGATAAGAAGATACAAAAAAGGTAAATGAAGGTAGGGTTAAAATTATGTAAAAATAAGTGAAAAGAAAATTATATACAAATAAAAGAACATAAGAACTAAAATAGTAATAATATTAAATAAAAATATTAAAAAAAACTATAAGGTTAAAAAGTACGCAATATCAAGAAAAACAGAAGAGTAGATTTGTGAAAACAAAATTTAGCACACTAAAAAACGAATACTAAATCATTTATTATTAATATCAATTTAATTTTTATTTATCCTTTCTTTATTTAATCTCAATTTACTTCTTTATTTTCCGTTTTTTAGTGTGTTAAATTGTGTTTTCTTAAATCTACTTTTCTGTTGTTACTTGTAACCTTTTTGTACATTATTATCTTACAATGGCAAAATGTTCTTAGTAGTTTTTGTATCTTTTTAGCCCTGATGAAGCCCTAAAAAGTGGGGCGAAACGTCAGAAAATAAATAGTATTAAACTTTTTCTTTCGACCGCTACCCTGGTATTTCTTGCTATACCGTTGTCGGAATCGTATAATTCAAAAAAGCACTTTAGTGTCCTTGGACAGATAATCCTTTTATAGGGACAAGGTTCTAATAATAAATAGATAATTTCTCATATCCTTGATGTCCATTCTCCAGGCCGCAACCACAATAAATAGAGATGGAGATGTACTATTAACTCCTGACCCTGCGTTCCTCCATGCACTCTCATGAATTTTTCTTTTTAAAACTATTTCAATTCAAAAGTATGCTCTCCACCGAATTAACTAACATTAATTAAGGTAGGTGAAGAAATACCTACGGCATTATAAAGTCTCTGTAACTAAAAATGAATACACATGTTCAGATGTATATGATCCGCGATTGACTAACCATTGTATGTAAATAGGGCCAAACTAATTAGTATAGGAAACAAAGCAATTTAAAATGGAAAAGGTCCTATGACTCTTGGCATCTTGTTTGGAATGCCCAAAAAAACAGTTTAATTTCTGACCTCGGCACCTCCGAAAGGTGCCTAAAAAACCTACAATTTCTGTCCATTATTAATTTGCTCATTGACATTTTGTTAACTACCTTCTGAAAAGAAATCTGCTGCGGTTAGCACATACAACTTTCTCTTACCATCCTATTTACGTCCACAAGTTTTGACCAGATTGGTGGGCTCCTGGTTAATCGTATTGCTATTTTTAATGATTTTCGAAAAATATCTAAGACCAGAATGAGGGAAAATTTTGAACAAACATTCATTTTTCTTTTCCTATAGACATAACGACTCTTTCTTACTGTTTAAGCCCAAAGAAAGATTTATTTTTAATTTATTTTTTACCCTCCTGTCCTACAGTATCGTTTTTAAATACTCCACTAACGCCTGTTGAATAGATTCGATACTTACTACGATTAGGACTCCATCTTTACAGGATACTTAATTGGAATCCACACACAAGACTGAAACGACAAGAAACTGCTCGTAGATTTCGATTGCTACACCTACTTGACAAACGCTCTAAACTTCCCATTCACTACAAAAAATATTACATATACTGTGATAATCAGACCAATTTGGACATATGGAATTGAGCTGTGGGGCTCTACCAAACCATCAAATTCCTCCGATTATCCAATCCTTATAATCCAAAATCCTACGTAAAATCCTTGATGTTCCTTATTACGTTACAAATAAACTCATTCAAAAAGACCTTAACATCCCATTCGTTGCAGATTTGACCCAAAACAGATATGCCTCTTTTCATCCCAAACTCCTTACCCATGCTAACCCATTAGGTCTAAATCTCTCATCCTTAACAATCCTCCGAGGCGTCTGAAAAGAAGATGGCCACAGGACCTTCTAATTTAAATTAATGCTTGAAGTGTTAAATAAATAGATAATAATATAATAAATTGAATAGTTAAATAAATGTTTGAACCAATGGGTGGTTTCTTCACAAGATTTTCCAGTGTTTGAAACATTCATCCAATTTACTTATTGTATTTATTATTTTATACAGTTGTAAAATACATTAAATAAATATATATGTATATATAGTTGACCGTAAAAATTGATGTATAGGAAGATGGTCAGGATTGCGGTCAAAGGAGAAACAAAAATAGTTTACAAGATGATACAATGATAAGAATAAAATACAAAGATAAGATAGGATTTAATCTCCTAAGTATTATTATTATTACTTATTTATGTATAATTATTATTTTTTCATGACGTTTATTTAATCTATTTTTTTTTCTTCTTCCCCGTATTGTTTTTGTTTTATGTACATCTCCTGTATTTTTTAACTGCATATTTTACGTATTTTTATTAAAATTTGTACTCTTCCCATTGTTACTTATTTTTATTCTTATCATTGTATTTTATCTTCGTATTTTTATTCTTATCATTGTATCATTTTGTATCTTTTTAGCCCTGATGAAGCTCTACAAGGTGGAGCGAAACGTCGGAAAATAAATAGTTGTAAACTATTTTTGTTTCTCCTTTGACCGCAACCCTGACCATCTTCCCATACATTAAGTAAATATTTTTTTAAATATTTATTTATTGCTATTTACAACTGTACATTATAATACATTTAGTAAATCTGATCTAAGTTAAATTGGAGTGTTACAGGCGTGTAGAGAAACT
>NW_027106817.1:215367-216845 GCF_000696795.3 Halyomorpha halys
ATACAACTTTCTCTTACCATCCTATTTACGTCCACAAGTTTTGACCAGATTGGTGGGCTCCTGGTTAATCGTATTGCTATTTTTAATGATTTTCGAAAAATATCTAAGACCAGAATGAGAGAAAATTTTGAACAAACATTCATTTTTCTTTTCCTATAGACATAACGACTTTTTCTTGCTGTTAAAGCCCAAAGAAAGATTTATTTTTAATTTAATTTTTACCCTCCTGTCCTACAGTATCCTTTTTAAATACTCCACTAACGCCTGTTGAACAGATCAGATACTTAGGACTCCATCTTTTTAGGAGAATTACTTGGAATCCACATATAAGACTGAAACGACAAGATACTGCTCGTAGATTTCGATTGCTACAATACCTACTTGACAAACGCTCTAAACTTCCAATTCACTACAAAAAATTATTATACACTATGATAATCAGACCAATTTGTACATATGGAATTGGGCTCTATGACTCTACCACACCATCAAATTCGTCCCGCATCCAATCCTTATAATCCAAAATCCTTGATGTTCCTTATTACGTTACAAATAAACTCATTCAAAAAGACCTTAACATCCCATTCGTTGCAGATTTGATCCAAAACAGATATGCCTCTTTTCATTCCAAACTCCTTACCCATGTTAACCCATTAGGTCTTAATCTCTCATCCTTAACAATCCCTAATAATCCTCCGAGGCGTCTGAAAAGAAGATGGCCACAGGTCCTTCTAATTTAAATTAATGCTTGAAGTACCACCAATGGGTGGTTTCTTCCCAAGATTTTCCAGTGTTTGAAACATTCATCCAATTTACTTATTGTATTTATTATTTTGTACAGTTGTAAAATACGTTAAATAAATAAAGAAATTAAAAACAAAAAAATTTTTTTTTCATCATCTTTCCAGTTGAATTTTCAACCGTATGTTTGATTTTGTCTTTTGTTTTTTTCTTTTTGTAATTAAAACAGCTGTTTAAAGTTGGTTAGTAAAAATACTTCATGAGGCGGGCTTTCATTGCTCTGGGTTTATTAAGATCTATTTCCATTTTCGTTAAAAGCCTCGTGTATTTTTACCAACCAACTTTAAACAGCTGTTTTAATTATAAAAAGAAAAAAACAAAAGTAAATAATAAAACATATGGTTAAAAATTCAACTGGAAAGGTGATTACTCTTTCTTTGGGCTTTAACAGTAGGAAAAAGATAATATTCTTTATTTTTATAGGAACAGAAAAAAAAATATTTTGTTTAAAATTTTTCTCTATTCTGGCCTTGATTTTTTGAAATTCAAATTTTTATTTTCAATACAAACTCATACTTGTTCGATTTGTAATTAAATTATATAATTTAAAAAAATCAGACCTACTTAAACCTTTGCATATGTATTCACCTTTTATTTTATTTATTTCTTCTGGACTAAATGTAAGTACTCTTAGTAATTTGTTATTTTTAAATTAACTACCTACAAGAGCAGTTAAA
>NW_027106817.1:220903-228844 GCF_000696795.3 Halyomorpha halys
TTAAATAGATAATTCCAATTCCAAATCCTAAAAATTGAAAATTTGTAAATAGAACCTCACAAACTTTTAAAGTGATTAATAGAACCAAATCGATAAATTTTACTGGCTTTAAGAAATAACGTTAATAATTTTTGATTCAGGCCTATATTTTTGTAGTTATTTAGTAAAAATTTAAATAAGTACTACGTTTTCCCTTGAAATCTGAAAACAATATTTGATGATAAGTTTTGTTTCTTTTATCAGTGACGTGTTATTAATAAAAATTTCACACTCAGAATCGAAATTAATATTGAACAGTGTTATTAATAGGTCTGTTCCAACAACCACTTCTCAGTGTTTGGAACTGTATGCAGTATGTTCTTGACAGCCAGAAGTGGTCGTTGAAACAGACCTAATGATATCTTTTTCTATCGAATACATACTAGTTGGAAATGATAGTAATTTAATTAATATACGTCATCATAATTATTAATAGAATGTTTCTGTTTTGCTAAAAATGCTATTAACAATTTATAAAATGAATGCTAATTTTAGTTCTAAAAATCACCTAGTGAGCTTGATTCATATACAACATACCCCGCGAAACTTCAAATTTTCAATCGGGTTTTTCAACAAAAGTGGCCAAAAAAGTAATAACTTTACATTATTAAGGATTAAAATAATAATAATTTATTTATTTCTTTAAGGGACAACCCCCATACGAATAGAGTTAGCCTGTGAAACATATGAAATAGATAAACAATTGTAGTAATTTTACAAAAAAGCTGAGTTGAAGATCGTTTATATAAACTAATAACAAACAATATATCCAAGTTGGGCTATCTACATTCGTTAGAATAATAAAACAAAAACGTCACTTCATTCAAACTTCACAACAAAAAAGTTCACGAAATTCATACAACTGATTTCGGCTAATATTGCTCAGCTTCGACATGTATAGGATTTGGTTCTCATGATACGCGGGGCAATTTGTCAAAAAATGGAAACAATCCTCCAGGGCCGATCCATCACAAGCTGAACAAAGCTTCTGTGGGACCAAAGTATATTTGTGTGGACCGACATTTCGAGTAATTGCATATTTACCGGAAAGTCGTAGTTGGGCAATTATTCTCAAGTGAGTTATAGGGCAACTGATTTTTAGGCAGCTTTGAGAAGCATCAGTTTTAATAAAGATCCTACCATACCAGAGGTTATAGGTCGATTCTCGCAATAACAAAAGGTCTTTATCCAGGACAAATTCCCTGTATTTATCCAAGATCTCCCACATTCTAATTTCCCAGATACTTACCGGATCTTTAAGTAGTATCGGGTCAAACATTCCGAAGCTCTCCAATATTTTTCTTATCTGCGTTACCCAATTATATTGCAGACTCAAACGGTTGTTACTGTGTTGTTGCAGTAGCTTTAAATAGCATTGTTTCACGAAGCGAGTACAACTCGTGTAAAGTATTTTTATTAGCCAGGACAGAGTTTGCTTAAAAACGTGCCAGTTCTAGTCTTACCATGAAGTGTGGGGTGTTTTGTTGCAAACACAGTAGTCTCTTGTAGTACCTAGCTTGTATATTTTCCAATTCTTCTATGTGCTTCAAGGCCCAAATAAGGTAATTGCACTAGGTCGTAGGAGATACAACTCAACAAAGTCTTATAAATACATCTCAACTTTCGATTCGTAAAGTTTCTGCCTGGCATCCCACGAGATTATTTTAGCCTTCGCAGAGGTACTTAGTACCGCCCCGATGCTTGAGTTACTGTTAGATACTACATGGCACGGTTAAAAAGTCCAGATGAACTAAACTCTATACCAAGATATTTATATTCAGGTACTTCTTCAATAATATTCCCCTCTAAATATACCCTTTTGGTTCTTTTAGGCCTACCCTTATAAGTTTTTAACAAATTTGTTTTTTCTATATTAATGGTCAAGGAGTTCGATTTGCAGTATATATTAAAAATATTTAGTATCGTTTGGACATTACAATATAAAAAATATAATTGATTAATAAGGGAGATTAAAATATAAAACACATATAAGTTAGAATCTTTGAAATTAAATGAATGTTATCAAAGACTCATATCAGTAATATTTATAATACTTAACAGATCAGTAGTTAATCGACTTATTGTAACATATAATCGTGTACGAAAATAATAAAATAGATATATACATAGCTCAAGAATTTTAAGTCATACTACTTTCAGGTTGGCAAACATTTAAACTTGGACAAAAATAAAGATCATAAAAATGGTTATATATATATATACATATGAAAAGTATAAAGGGCAATAATATTAGTATAGTAATGAATATATCTGTGGTGGTCGTGAAAACTAGTTAAATCAGATTGCCTAAAAATTGAGTTAACTGGGTTTAAACCGTATTCGGGACATCCTAAGTTGTGTTTAATAGGTTAAGTCTAGTTGCTTACTATACTTAGTTAAATATCTACTAAATGGAAAGCAACTAGACTTAACTCAACTTAAGATGTCCTGACTAAACCATCAAATTTCTCCTACAATTCCTACAATCCAAAATCCGCCATAAAATTCTTGTAATGCTCCTCGAAATAGACATACCTCCTTTCATTCCAAAATCCTTACCCAGCCAAACCCATTAGTTCTTAATCTCTCATCCTTAACAATCCCTGATAACCAATCCTCCGAGGTGTCTGAAGGGTGAAAAGAACCATTGGGTGGTTACTTTCCAAGATTATCATGTGTTCTAAATTATTTATTACATTTACTTATTATATTTTTTAATACAGTCGTAAATTTCAATAAATAAAAAAAAATGATTAATTATTTTATATATGCTTGTTTGAGAGTGGTTTATTCTTAATTTAAAAACAATTTTGATCCTTTTTTTCTCTCAGCTTTTATTCTTTAAAATTTTTCCAACGTTTCGGCCCTCAGGCCATTCTCAAGGATACTACCTTCAATATTAATGTCATTTCTTTTTCAAAATCTTAAAACTGCAGGCTAATTGACTTTGCCCCATATAACGTTCTAAAAAAATTTTTCTTAGATTTAAAACCTTTTTTTACACAATACTTTTCTTCCTTCCTTCACTCATCATTAACAACTTAAAATATTAATAAGGCAATATTAGCCTTTTTTTTTTAAAATTATGATGTACCGAGGACCTTTTAAACATAGTTAACTCAATTTTCAGAAAATTCAACTTACCTAGTTCTTAATGAAAGTCACAGATATAAAATACATTAAACACCTCCTATGAGTATATTAAATTCCTATTAAGCTCTAAAACACTAATGTTAATACTTTTAAGTATTAAACTGAAGAAAAGCTAATAAACAAAAAGGCATTGTCGATATCCATGGCAACAGATACACCTGACTGACCGTCTGTTCAATCAATACCTTCTGTGAAATTATCCAAAGACCAAAATAAATTCAATATTTTGTATTTATATGGTAAATATAATTTTTTGAAAAAATATAATAAGAAAATAATCACAGGATAATTAAAAAAGGGGTATTTTTATTTAGGATTCATGAATTGCATCTTTCAATTTCATTTCTTTTTTTTTATTTCAGTAACTTTTTGAACTCCTTTTGATAACTTAAAGATAAAAAAGTGAATGACAGGTTAATATGACTGTCAATCGAGGAATACGAATGTAAACATGAGATTAATAACAGCCATTGTCAACAAGCTTAACGTCTTTTAGTTTATAATTAAAAAGCCTTTATTAAAAATGTTCTTCATGCTATTTGAACATAAATAGTGACAACTTTATGCGAAAGTGATTACGGGCTAAAAATATAACTATTTACCGTATGACAGCATTTGTTACTAAACCCAATGTGGCAATATTTGTAGAAATAATTAATAGAGATATTTTTATTATGCGTAACATTAATAAAAGTCATTGTAAACAAGGTTAATTATTAAATAAGTAATGAACACGGATCACAGCACATTATTACGGAGCACGTTAGGGACGTTACTGGCCTGGGTTTGTTTTAAGAGCGCAGCACTGTGCTCCCCACGGTCGATAGATACCCTACGATAGCTTCTTTATTATCGTTCATATATCATACGAGGTAGGTTCAATATTGTACTCAAGTGAGTGAAAAAGTTCAACAGGTGACGTATTTTATTCAAAGTGAAAATAATAGGTGAAAGTAATATTTCGTTAAGTATGAATGACGTCACACTAATCGATGTTTGGAAAACGGCATTCAAACGAGGTAAAGGAATTGAATTCAAAAACTTTTAAGACAAATATAATTTTTTCTACTGATTAACAGTATTTCAAATAACTATAAAGAACGAAATATATGCATTTTTTTTATGTAATTTATTAAACACATATGTCGATGGTCACTCAGATTCAAGGATCGACTACATATGAGCCAGTGAGAGCAAGAGTGGTGCAAGTCGTTCCATTCTCACCAAAATTAATAATAATCGCACTTGCTCAGCCTCCACTGGTAGTGATGCGACCAGAGGGATGAGCTGGGATCTTTTGAGCTCTGCACTACCCCTCACACGTGGGAGATAGAGTGGGCTCAGGGATGCTCAGATCGATTGTGTAAATATTGTATATAAGAGTGTAAATGTGGCTAAAGATTATATTATTTTTTTCACACACATAGTTTGATTATGTTCATTTTGTTTATTGTTCTGATTGTATATGTTTTAAGAGAGATTTTTTTTTTCATTCATTTATTTATTTTATTTTATTTTATTTTATTATGAATGTGATCATTCATCACTATTACCTATTGCTCACTACTGTGTGGCAGATTGTAATAGCTATCAATAAACTAAAAGTATTTGAAAAAATAAATAAATATTCGTACTTCATTTTGGGACTAGTCCCTTTAGAATAAAATTACAGCATTAGTGCTTTAATAAAAAAAAAAATAAATAAGTAAAAATGAACATAATTTTTTACAGGTTAGAAATAGGTGCTTATAGCATCTGAGAAGTTGTCTCTTAATATACATCAAACGGCTAGTCTGACTGAATTAAATAATTGAAAAAAATGGATAAAGGTGTTAATTTAAATTATGATAAAATGAATAATAAAGATTTTTTATATAAGTTTTTGAAGAGATAATCTGTCAAATTGAAACCTGCCCATTTTTAAAGTATTCTCAACTAAGCACATTCCAAGTCTTGCACTTTAAGAAAAAAAATTTCCAAAGATATAATAGGTGGAATATGAAGTGTACCGAGGAAGTTTGAAGATTGTGTTCTTAGTGAAGCACCCAAGCACCCAAGATTCAAAAGTTTGTTTTGCAACGTCAGGGCCAATGGTCTTTGTGGATGTAGTTGGAGCGTTGACTAATGAGCATAGAGTTAGCAGAAGAATCTAAATGTAGGAACAGGCATCGAAGCTGCACATTATGTGATAACCTGTTCTATCCTCCCGGTTCGCGGACCAGAATGCCACATAATCTCCAATTAAATAGCTGCTTATTAAGTTTGCCGTGAACTGAAATTGAGCTGAAAAAGAGCTTAGATTTCTCCGCAACTGGAACTCACTAAAACAGCAGGTCTTCGCAGCTACTTAACGTGCCTTAATTTTCCATTTAGGTGAATGTAAATTAATTTATAAGTTACCAAAGTAATTCAGATAACCAAGGGTTATTTATAACCAAGAACGGGGACTATAAGATGTACCGATATCAAATTATATTTTTTAAAAGGAAACATTAGAAAAATATTAACATTCATGAGATGTTAATTTTTTCTTATTTTTTCTATATTTTTGATTAGCAAAATCATAGATTCCTGGGGCCAACATGTTGTTGAGACGTAGCACCTTTACTTAGGGTCGACTTTTGTAGGGAAGTAGCACCTTTACCTAGGTGATTGGTCTTCCTCCAATGCCAGGAGGACAGCTGAGGAGAAACGGAACCTCCAAGAACGCTTTTTCCAAGACCGTCCGTGCGCTACTCAAGTCGCACCCTGCCTGAGGTGGCCCTCCTTTCACCAAACACGGCGGAGCTCGACCGGGAGGTCATAAGAAACATCCTTGGTGATGGACAGCAGCTTCACCAGTACTGGTATGGGGACCGAAGACAGTAAGAGCCCTTCACGACCCGTGAAGTCTGAGGAGTTTAACCGCAAGATGCAAATAGTTCAATCGCTTACATAAAGCAGATGGAAAATAGAACTCCCCACACATACTTTCCATTATGGCTAAATCTCGACAAAATGGCTATTTAAACCCTGACCTGGCTATCTAAAGGAAGAACGCAGAAGAAGTCTGTTCCTTAAAAGCCCTATGCTACTCACAGGACCAGGGTTCAAAACCAGTTTTGGCAGATAATTATTTATTCTGACACTGTAACTGTGAGTCAACCGTGTGTGTTTGGACGCCCTCCTGAGGGCCACCCAGCCTCTATAGTGAGAACTCTTAATTTTGGAAAATCGCGAATATAAAAGGGCAAAACGTTCTCCTATAAATTGCAAAAAATGGTAAAGACGGAACTGAATGAACTAAAAATCTATATTAATAGTATCAATACATCATATTCGTAAAAAGTTTACTTATTCACGGGAAAATATTGAGTGGATACAGGTCTGGAAGAAGGGGTAATATTTTAGACATTTTAGAATCCTACGAACATTTTCAACAGTGATTAATCACCTCTATGTCATCTAAATTATTTTTTAAATAAATTTAAAGTTTAGCACATCCAACACATGATGATGGCACGGGGTACGACGACCTCTGGCTGCATGTTTATTTATGTAAGAGTGATATGTTTATAAAAGTCTATTTCAGTATTTTTAATGTCATGTTCCAGTTCTGTCAGAACTGTTGGATTTATGATTGGACAGCTGCATGACAAGTTATTTTTAATAATGTACGGAAAATCCTGATACCATTTGCTTATTTTCATCTTTCAACTCAAACGACCCGAAACCTTTCGCATGCCACTCCAACTACAAATACGTATTTGAACCTTTCGTGTGGAAGAGAAAAATTCTAGATTCGAAACTTACTATATAACGAAAAGGAAGACAGTCCGGTTGGGGTAAAAAATCAACTCAGAAAAAAAGTTTTTTCACAACTTTTTGAATTATTTGCGTTTATTTATGACAACAACGCATCTTCCTTTTGGTAACTAATAACCGTTAATCTACGATCTTCTAATTATTATATTACATTTCCACAACGTTTTATAACAGAAAAGAAAACGTACCAGTGACGGAGATCTATTTAATTTTAAAAAATAAATAAATACACGCTTCCACAGATTCCAACTATCATCTGCAAAACGCAAATCTTGCGAACATTCTGGAAAAGCCACTTTATATAATCGACATATTTTTTTTTATTTTCTCAAAAACAAGAACAAAGTTGATATTTGTTATTCGCACTTGAGAAAACCTAATATCTGAATTTTTATAGTAACACAATAATAAAAATGTATCGTTTGAAGTTTTCACCTTCCAGGATTGTAAAATGAAATTGTTATATTTTTATTTTTTGCTATTACTTTTCCTATTTCTAATTTTACAATATACGTAGACTGTTTTAGTACCCTGCCATTTTTTTTAATTACCATTTTGGATATAACAGACTGCTAAAATAAAAAAATTAAAATCACATTTTTAAATCCAGCAATAAGATCACGCCAAATGGGAGAATGATTTTGGAGTGGAGTAACAAATTGACGTAGCTTTGGCTCCCAATTAACCGTTGTTAATTTGGCAACAGAGGTGAATAATCGAATAATGGCAGTCAATCGATGTTTTTTTAGGTCTTCGACGCCATCTCCTGTCTCGAAAAACGGACCTAGATTGATACTGATCAAACCTGTTCTAACTTGTATTAGATCTCTGGATTAAAACATGACATATAGGAATACAACCGATTTGTGTTTTAAATGAAGGTTATATAGTAGGATTATAGAATTTTCGGACATTATTTCCTTTAACCAAATGTTTCTGCTATAT
>NW_027106817.1:229127-230730 GCF_000696795.3 Halyomorpha halys
GCACGCATAATTAAGAAGAAGTATTTGAGAAAACATGTGAACTTGATAATTTCCTAATTCATGTAATTTATTAAAAATGCATAATTAAATGTACTTTAATTTACATAAATAAAAAAAATCAAATAATTAGTAAAATAATACTGGTCTGGTTAATGCAAATAGCATCTATTGCTAGACTTTCAGTTAGAGCCAATATTACTTAGGTCTAAAATTAGTAATTGTTTTTACAAGTAATAAGCCAAAGAATACATATTTAATTATACATATTTAACACTTAATGTGACATGAACAAAAATGTGAACCATAGGTATTATCACATTTCATTTAGCTTTGACGAGATCTACTGTGTAGATACGGATGGATCCACAAGATATGCGAATATAGTTGCTTTTCCTAAGAAGGGGAAGTTTGCAATCATTCTGGATCCCACCGTGAGATATGAAAATAACGACCCTGACCAGGCAAATAAGGTAGATAGGGAAAAGAAGGAAATCTACGATAAATGTATCCCTTTCCTCAAGGAGAAGTTTCGTGAGGGCTTCGGAGAACGAGACTTCAACGTGAGAGGCCTCTGGTTCGGAGCCCGTGGAACTATTCCCAGCACAACTAGGAGCTTCATGGAGGAGCTTGGGGTCGATGTCCAGGACGTGGCTAGGTTAACAGAAAATATAATACTTGACTCCCTGGGAATCATCCACCACCACATGCATGGGAATTAATGAGTGGGGGAGTTATCCAGAGGAGGGATGGCATGCATCGCATATCTTATTTGTTGTTTTATTTATTGCTTTATTATTTTTAATATTCTAATATTTGTTATATAGGGGACTTTGTTGATCAAATAAAATAGGGTTGTGAAATGGAAGGGAAAGAAAAAAAGGAATAAATTGAAAAACTTGTATTTAGTTTGTAGACTGGTATTAATTGTAAAACAAAACTGTGAAAAAAAAATGTTATCTTTCTATTACATTATATCATATAAAAATATGAAATTTATATATGTCTGATCAGTATGCTGTGTAATGTGGCAACCCGATGTATTTGGGCAGCATGGATGAATAAAGCATTTCTTTCTCTCTTCTTTCTCCCTACTCTCCTACTAGAACTACTCTACAAGAAACGCGTTTTCTGGCCAATGCTCAGTGTATCAGTGTCACAATTATTTCTTGAAAGAGTATACCGATGTTTTTCCATACGTTAGGGTTAACTCCCCTCCCACCCTCTCCCAACACTGGTGTGTTGTTGATCATACTGGACACTCTGAAAGCAGTAGTTGACTACATTTATAGCATCAGAATATACATTTATAGAAATCAGAAACATTAAATAAATTGATATACGATCTTAAAATCTTTAGCATTTTCATTTTCTGCATCTCCAAAAACAAATAAAGGGGCCCTAATATGTTAGAGATCAGAAAAATTAAAATAAATCAATAAATAAGTTTTTAACCGACAGCATTTTGATTTTCTGCATCTCCAAAAACATATAAGGGACTCGAATATGTTAGAGATCAGAAATGTTAAAATAAATCAAAACATAATTTTTCAACCGACAGCATTTTCATTTTCTGCAACTCCAAAAATCTATAAAAGTGATTCAA
>NW_027106817.1:235670-250519 GCF_000696795.3 Halyomorpha halys
ATTCTTATTTTTAAGAAGGAACAAATGAATCCTTCTATTAGTTGGGCAATGTGGCGCCTGCTTCTCTATTTCGGGAGCACGGTTTGTTCAACTCCTTCACAACTTTTTCAAATAATAAATTACAGACCGAGGCTTAGTCGGAGGTCAAGATCAAGAGCACGCATAAATAAGAAGAAGTATTTGAGAAAACATGTGAACTTGATAATTTCCTAATTAATGTAATTTGATTAAAAATGCATAATTAAATGTACTGTAATTTACATAGATAAAAAAAATCATTTTCTGCGTCTAAAAAAAGCATATAAAGCTACCCTAATATGTTAGAAATCAAGTCTCTACGCGATCTTAAATGCGACTCAAAAGTCTTTTTTTTCTCAAATTTTTTTTCGTGAGGTGGGGAGGAAATGTCGGCGAGTAAAAATTATTAATAATTGTAGTTGTGGAGCTTTACTACTCACAACTACAGTTCCAACTAATAGTTTACAGTTGTAGTTGCAACTAATTTTCCAATTATTTTGCTTTGTAGTTGTGAGCTCCAAATACTACAGTAGTTGTAAAAACTCGTTGCGGTCCACCAACCATAAACTATTGAAAGGTGTTTTATGTGCAACTACTTTCTAACTACTGGTATCTATAGTTGAAATCTTTTTGCTCAAAAGTGTCGGGGGTAATATTCGAAAATCTATGCATCTTTGAGTTTACGGATACAAGATTACAAAAAATGTTTATAAAACTCCTTGACTTTTCATAAACTCCTGGAACATTCTAGAAGCTCCTTTTAAAGCTTATTCTACAACCTAATGAGCAAAACAATTATTGTACCAATATTAGCAAAACTAAAATTGGTACAAACATAATATTTTCACTACAAAAAAAAAAATTATTCAAAATACAGATTTTGTTATATTCCTTTATATCAATTACTATATAAATATTGTCATACAGCTATAATTAATGCATCATACAATATATACCGCACCGTATATAGGAATCAATAAAAACGAATTTAAAAAAAATGGCATTTTTGATCAAGCATTCTGAAGACGGAGAAATAATTCGACAAGTCGATTTAAACAAAATATAAATACAAATGAATACTTAATGATAAATGGTTATGTTCATGGCTCTAAAGATAATTTGATAGTTTGAATTACTTTGACCTATTTAAATCTTTCTCTAAGCTAACTCTGTTTGTGTGTGTTTCTACAAAGTGAGGATGAGGGAAGCGCACCTGTCCCTATTAGTTAAGCTCTTATTTTGTTTTTCTTTGGCTCTAAATCTCTAATTCAAATTAGATACACAGTCTATAAAAAGTACGCTTAACTAAGCCAAGCATGATTTAGACAAAGGTAGAAATTTTATTAGGATAAATAGATTGGTTAAATAAATTAGAAGAAAAATAGAGGCGGATAGTGGTATAATGACATTGAGGTTTAAATAAAACGATCGGTGTGACGGTGTGGTGGCCTGTGGACGGTTGAAGGAGGGATTTTTGATTATACTATCATGATTCATAAACCTCATGAAATATTAAAATTAGGTAACTGTAGTAAGCTAATAATATATTTATTATCTATATATCCACATAAACATGGGTAAAAAGAAATCTGTCCTGCTACAACCCACGAACGCCATGGGTGCAGAACTTAGGACTAGAACCACGGTTGTACAAGGATAAGCTTTCATCAAAACCACTCTCGACGACCAGATTTTTCCAAATTATGATTGGGTCGTCCCCGGAGGATTCATAAACCCATGGAATGACTCACGGCTAAAAGTACAGAATAAATAATTATCTCTCACAGCCGATTATAATCCTGGTCCTTGAAGTTAATAGCACATTGCCTTACCACTGAGCCACGCCGCTCCTCACATAGATGCATATATGTAGCATTATGAATCAATCATCTATGAATTGATGTAGTTCTCAACTGAGCAGGAAGAAGTCAAATACACCAAGCATTTAACATATTTTGAGGTGGTTACATTTTTGTGTCTTGGTTGTTTAAAAAAAGAGCATTATTTAAACTTATAAACCAAAACAATCTTAAAAGCGGTTAGTGTCCTAGATATACCACTACCCATAAGAAACTACCCGTTACTCAAGTAATACAAAACAGACTAAAACTACTTTTAATAAATTGTTAAAAGAGGAATTTTCCTACTTGAGTAGTTGTGTAGCACTCTAATGACGTTTTATATTAGCAAGTCTCGTGGCCATCTTCTTTTCAGGCGCCTCGGGGGATTGACAGGAATGGAAGAGGAAGCAAGGTTAGAAACTAGTGGGTTTAGGTGGTTAGGAGGTTTATAATGGAAGGAACGATATATGGTTCGGGCTTGATCGGTTACATGTGTAACATTAAAGTCTTTATGGATGATTTTATTTGTGACAAAGTAAGAAACTTTAAGTATTTTAGGAAGGATCTTGGATTGTAAGGGTTGGATATGAGGGCAGTTCGAAGATTTAGTGGAGCCCCAAAGCTCAACTCCGTATGTTCAGGTTAGCCTTATTAAAGTCATGTAGATCAGTCTTTTGAAATGAATTGGAAGTTGACACCGTTTGCCCAGTAAGTGCTGAAATAGTCAAAATCGACATGCAGTTTCATGTATTTTCAGTCTTGTGTGAGGATTCCAGGTTAGTCGTTTGTCCAGATGTAGTCTAAAGTAACGGATCTGTTCGAAAGGTAAAGGTGATTTGTTTGGATTTATTTTAATCTTCCAATTACGACATCATTCTTCGAGGTCTGTGATCTGGTTTTAAAAATATCAACTCAAAAAACAAAGGGTGTAGTTTTTTTGTTTCAAAAATGGAAGAATCTCCCATTAAACCTTAAAATATCAGACATTAAAAATAAATTATCCACCTGCCTTTATGTATATTTAATAGATCAGACTCCACCTGACTGTAACATCAGACTCCATCACCTAATTATTAATTGGAAAATCTCATAATTAAAAAAATCATGAAATAGTATAATGTGTAATAAAGCCCCTTAAAATGTAATTATGCAGTAAAATGAGCAATAAATTCATAAAATGTAATTACCTAAAAGGAAATAAGAGGCTATATAAAAAATGATAATAAAAACAATAACAGTGACGTAATTAACTTTAATTCGTAAATAAAAGGTGGATTAAAAAAAAAGGTATGAAAACGTGAAAGTTACGTTAATTAATCAATACTGTACTACCGTTTAAACAAACTTATTTGTTTCTTTCCTCGGAAGGAAAGATTGTTATCCTTGAAAATTTCTGTAAGAAATAAGAATGCAACATTTTATTATTTTTTTTTTCTTAAATATCAATTTGTATTTTTTGATAACCTTAAAAATACGAATTATTACAAGCTGTCTTGTTTATATATTTAATTCACCCTAAACGTAAAACATCCAACAGCTCGAGATGTAAAAAATGGTGATTTAAAAAGGTATTAAATTGAAAATTATTAATTATGTAACAGAAAAATAGTTCCTATTTTTTTGCATACCCTTTGTACACAAAAACAGTTCCTATTTCGTTACCCCTTATGCAGAAAAATAGTTTCTATTTCGTTACTCCTTATACAGAAAAATAGTTCCTATTTCGTTACTTACTCCTTTTATAGATTTGTTACTTACCTCTTAACAAAAAATATTTCCTATTTCTTTAATTACTGCTTTCTCCGAAACGGACTTAGTATTTAACTTAACAACTAAACTATAATATATTTGTTAGTAAAGAACTAGAAAATTCAACCATTGCAAACGTATTTATAATTCTAAATGATGCATGTTTTTATATATATTTTTTTTAATCCACCGACTTCTCACGACTAGATTTTTTTATTGTATAATGTACATATTACGAAAATACATAGATTTTAAAATACTTTGTTGCTTAGTGATCAGTTTTAGTTGCGATTTCCAGAGAGCGTATTATGAATTGGTTGTAGCAATATTTTGCTATAATTAGATGACTCAAAATACCATACTACTGTAAGATTTATTTATAGCTTCCACCGTAAGATGTGTGGATGAGAATAAACTGCGATTTGGAATCTTAACAAGTTTCTGTAAGTGTGATTTAATGAGAGCCATATCGTGCAAAACGCCGATCTTAGAAATAGCCTCAACTTCTCCAACAATACATTTGTTAAACTGTACCATTTATTTTCCAACCATCTGTTGGCAAGTTAATAAATATTTTTTAAGTAGTCACCATTATGTATCCATTTTAGTCGTAAACGTGGGTAGCAAACTGTCTATTAAGCATTATAATAGTCGGAATCGATGAGCAGTTTCCAGTCTTTTCAGTCTTGTATGAGGATTTCAAGACTTTCAATTTGTCCAGATGTAGTCCTAGGTAAGGGATCTGTTCGTTTACAACGAAGTTCAAATACTGAGAATGATTTTATAGAGTTATATATGTTTGGCTTTCCAACGGTATATAATACGTCTACATTACTACTCTTATTACCGGAAATGTGTTTTCAATCAGATAAAAATATTTTTTCTTTTATCTCATTAAGTTAATTATCAAATTCTTTCATAGTTTATATTTATCCATTTCTTATAAGTAATAAAAATTTTAAAAGTTTAATTATTTCAAACAGACCAAATTAAAGTTACTTTAGGGGAAGCCGTTCAGAAAATTCGGAAATTAAGCCGTGTTAAACAATTTTAATGACTGTGAGACCTATCTGATTTAATCTAAATATTTAATTGAACATTAGTAAATCGTCATTGATCAAAATTATTGGAGCTGTTTTCAAGAAAATCTAATATATAAAAATTGCCTTTATATGATGGATTTTCCAAAATTAAAATCTGTACTGCTAGAACCAGGGGTTCAGTACTTTATAAGGAAGCACTGTTACTAGACCAACGGTTGTGCTATTTTCCAAATGTAGTCAATCAATTATATATAAAATCTTGCATATACATTTGAAACATTTAAACTACGTGAACGCATACGTCAAAAGAAGAACAACGGCTTGCGGTTTTTGAAAATAAAGAATTGCAAATTATGTTCTAACAAAAGAAGTAACCGAAGAGAAGGTAAACCGGCAGAAGAAAGTACACGGTTGCTCAATATTAAATATCGTAGAGTGAGTCCAACTATAATAGATGTATCAGATTTAAATGGACGTGCAAAATATTGGGTTGATAATAAACTAAAATGGTATTCATTGCTAGACTGTGTATTATAAAAGGATCTATCAAAACGTAGAAAAGATTATTTTACAAGGTCTTTTCAACAAACTTTTTGTGTGTTTGATTTTAGTTTGGCCGTTTGTAGCCGTTGGAATTGGAGCGCCAACTTTAACTGTCTCAAGCTGGGAGGTGGACATTTATTTCTGTGGAGGTCCTACAAAATGAAAACTTTACCCACCACTAAGGATATAATAGTGTAGTACTCAGTAGATAACCTCTACAGGTCAGAAAAGACCAGGAGGGGGTTCCTATATATACTAACCATAAGCTATACATTAACCATGGTATCGGAATCGAATCTTCGTGTTATTATTATTTTTATTTATACCGAAAGCAATAAAACTTCATCTTCTTGATAAATTTTCATGATTACTACACTCACAAAAAGACCTTCAACGAAACTTACATTACACACCGTAATGCGGGAATTTGGCTAGAAGACAATTGGTGAAAAGCTATTTATAAACGCGACAGCCTAGTTTCGGCTCAAGTTTTATAATCCTGTTTACTTGGCTTGTCAATTAGACGTCAGCTGTGCAGGAAGGTAGCAAGTTAAATGGGGGTTGTCCTTAACCCACCTCGTCGGCTCGTCTTTCTCCTATATTTTATTTAGTATTATCTACGCTTCATTCATTTTCATACACATCTAGAAATAATTACACTTTATACTTTATGTAAGTGATATTTCCGTGCAATAAAAAAAAAAAAGACTGGTGAGAACACAACTTTTTACATCCTGATAATTCGAAACTAGCAACGAAACTGCGTTATACACAAGTGCACTAATCCATTACACTGATCGTACGGGGTCATCAATCATTACCATCGTCCCATCCTTACAGTCTCTCAACGCCACCACAAACACTGTCGGAGCCACATAAAAAATTTAACATGTGTACACGTAACATACGTGTTAAATAGTGTTTAAAAATATAGATATAAAAGTTATTCTTATACTTTAGGGTGTTCAAACATGTACAATAATATAAAATTAAAAAAAAAAAATTCTTTAATGAACTATTAATATAAATTATTTGTCTATGCTTTTCATCTTAGGTGTCCCTTGAAACGTTCTCTCATTCGTTTTGACTAGTTGAACAGGCTTTACACTTCCTAACGTCGTTAGTAATTTAGCAACGTAAGTAGTGTTTAGTGATTATTTTCGGATATTTACACATGAAATAATAATTCTTTAACAAACTATTTAATTTTGAAATCGCATTCGTTTACTGGCACAACATTTATAATAATAAACTTAATTATTTTTCTTTCTACGTTTCATTTTCCGTGTCATGTTGAGGCTTTCAGTTCAGCTGTTCGGTTTCACACGGAAATGTAAAGACTTTAAAAATTATTTAACTTTTTAAAAAATTACTAATTATAAAGACTCCTTTCCTGGGAAATATTCCTTGGCATCCTTTATCTAACAAGGTATCCTCCGTCCCCCGTACATCTTCCATCACCTTCAATTCAAATCCTTAGTACATTAGTATCAAATCCTTAGAGCAGGAGTATAGGAAAATATTTTTAATCCATGTATTCGGCCTTTAATAAGAAGGAACTAAGTTTGCTTTGATTTCAGTGGTGAGCTTAATTGGTACTCTAAAAAAGCCGCAGAGTTGCTTTTCTATGGTAAGTTTGGATTCATACATAGTAACTCAATTTTGAACAAAATTTTAAAAAAAGAAATAATTTTTAAGTATAGTTGATCGAATTAATAATTAAACATTTGATGTGGAATTGAATTATATTTAACTTTTTATACTATAACGTTTTCGTTACGATGGATTATTTACGAGTTATAGGGAAAAAACGAAAACGAATATTTTTTTCTTTTTACGTCAGCATGGAACATATAAATAAGACACAACGATAAGAGATAATTGACCGTGGATAAATTAAATGAGGAGAAGATGTTGGGGAGTGTTGTCACAATATAACACAAATAAGTTAAAACAACTTATTTGTGTTATATTTTGTCCGCATCCCCCAACCGTCTTCTTATATAAATAAGGCGCAGTATAATTAAGTAATTTTTTTTTTAGAAGATTTGGGTTAAAATTAAACCAAAAATTTAATACTCTTAGATTACAAAAGTATTTTAGTTAAGTTTTTAAACTTTAGTTCTAATTAACATGTTTTATTTTAGCTGAACATTTATAAATTGGACATGGAGATTTATACACTTTCATACAAATACATTTATAGATTTCGAAAAAACAAAAAAAAAGTTCGTTACTTCTATAAAATAATTAGCTAATTTTTAAGAGCTTTAGAACGGAAAAAAATTCGTTTCCGTGGTTGATTTGATAGAAAATACTTTTTAAAATTACTTGCTAATGTAAGGTTTGGATTTTATACATCGGACCCAATTTTCAAAAATAACGTAAAATGGAAGCTGAGGACCGTTATTTTTCATAGAACGACTTCCTACTTATAAACCAAGAATAGAAGCATATTAATTCACCATAGAGAGTCGAGGCTTCTATCTCGTTTCATCGACTCTCTTTTTATCATCACCCCGATCCCAGGCGAATATTTCTGAAGATGCGATATCCCTGGCAAGCTGATAATAATACGATCCTTTGATGTGCTACGGAGTCAGAAGTGTACTCCCAGAGTGTATTTGTGGATGACTGTGAAATATGATAAAGAGATGACGGGGCGGGACAGTTCCAGCTAGAAGTGCATACAGATCCCACCATCGGGTCTAGAAATAAATACAGTCGGGTCAGAAATAGCCCGGGGAAGGAGGTTGTGCCCCCTGCCCACGCCTTGACAGCCTGCCATCTCGCTCCCTCTTTACAATCCCAGCGTATGAATCTGACTGTACGGGCTCTCTTTTACTCAGTACCGATTATACCTCCCATTTAACAGTAATTTAACGTGGGATTGCGAAAGGGGAATTCCTCACCATCCGTAAAATTATAATATAGTGTATGGCGCCTCAGCTAGCCCGCAGCAGAGTCTCAATTCTCAGAACTTGCTATTTTTAAATTTTGTGAGATGCTGAATCCATAATATATAATTTTTTTTATTAAAAAAAAGAAGATATTTACCAGTTAATTCCGAATTTCTTAGGATTATTCGAATCTTACATCCAAAAGTTTTTATTGTTCCTATATGAAACGACAAAATATCATTATTCTAGGACTAAATCCTTTAAGAACACAAACAATGAATACAAAATTATTATAAATTAGTTTATAGTGTAGCTATGAAACCCAACTAATAGATGCCGATGCCACCAATCGTTCTCTATACACATCCGTCCAGTGACGCCTGTCCAAATCCAAATCTACCAAATAAGTCTTAAGGCAATCTTATTTTCTTTATTTCAGTCTACTCCTAGGAAGTTTGAACCGACAGGTAAACGGGTAGCGGATCCCTAAAATGTTAATAAACACTGAACCGACGGGTAGTGTTTATTAACATTTGAGTTCTTTGAAACCATCAGATTATTTAACCTACTATCAATATTATTTGCACATTCTGAATTATCATAAATTATTGTTACCATATTTGTTATACACAATCAGAAATTATCAAGAACTATCTTCAACTATCATGAATGAATGAATGAAATGGCCTTTTATTTATGCGAAAATTGAAATTATAAAAAATATAATATAAATATTCACATTTAAAAAAGATAGAAAAAAATATACGTACATGCTAACAAAACATTAACTTCTGTTTTACTTTTCTTTCTATCTTTCTGCATCCTTTCCTTCCCTTTCGGGAGTAATAGTCAGCACATCTCGAGGTGACCAGCCCTATTGGGAGGCGAGTTCTTTCCACTTCTCCTTCCAGACAACCTTGTTCCTAGCAGCCCTCAACAAAAGGAGTCACATCACTACATTTTTTCTTTTGACGTTCTCTTCTTTTTTAAATGTCGTATGGAGTCCATTCTGGGGCAATTTTTGAGCATCTGTCATCTTCGCACAGAAGGAGAAGCCCATTTGCTGCAATGAACTGCCTTTTATTGTTTTTCAGCAGCTGCATCTTCTTTGCTTCGATCAGAGTTGGCGAAAAATTTGCTATAGTTGAATCTAATAGCTGATATTGTCATGGATACAACTCTTATTCATGAATAAATCATTGGTAAATAAATATCGTATCCAATAGCAATATTAGCTATTAGTTTCAACTATAGCTAATTTTCGCCAAACTCTGTTTTCGATTTTCGTTATTTATTATTAATTTAGAAACTAAATCTGAAAAACATATTTTATACATGGATTCGGTGTTGTTTAAATTCAAGGGCAAACAACGCCGAGAGAGGTAAAACATAACAAACAACGACGCAATGCTTTGGCAGATATGCTGGACCTTTAGAGAATTTCTTACAACTTTGGATGCCTATTATCATCACATTGCAGGCTTACAACCTAACTAGTTATCAAAATTAAATATCCTCAATTATAACCCTAAAACATATTTTAAATTAATTTAGAATCATGAGATAATTCAACTATAAATCATGATATTACCTTTTAATATTATGCCTACAATATCTATAGACACTATCCTGGTTGTCTATTTGATTAGAATAAATGTTTCATGCAAATATCTGAGAGTTAATAACAACAATACACAACACTTATACAAGATGTGCTAATGAATTAATAACTCACCCTGTAGCTGGTATATGGTGGCTTGGTATTCGGCTAACTTTTCGTCTACGTAGTCTTGAGATTGAGCAGCTATTATGTCCGCGGTGGATCTCCCATCCCTCGCCTCTTCTTCTTCCTCTTGGAGGGCTCCTGGTGGTTCGAGGGGGACGGTGTACGGCGAGGGAGGGCACCACATCAACGGGGAAAACGGAACGGGGCTCCCCGCCTGCAACAAATATAAAATACAGTATTAATATTCAATGGTGAAACAGAAATTATTTATAGTGTCACATAAATTATGGGACTCAGTAGTACAAATTAAATATCTCGATAAGCGGACAATACTCCTATTTAACTATCACATTGATATACTATTTCTAGAAGTCCTTTTCTAGGAGAAACCTCCCACATAGAACCCTCCTAGTTCTAACTTAACCCACCTTCAGATCTC
The DNA here is from genome assembly GCF_000696795.3 of Halyomorpha halys. Taxonomy (NCBI): domain Eukaryota; kingdom Metazoa; phylum Arthropoda; class Insecta; order Hemiptera; family Pentatomidae; genus Halyomorpha; species Halyomorpha halys. Next base: position 245,930 of record NW_027106817.1, read on the forward strand.
ACCAAGCTAGAAGATTGATATGGTATCTAATTTTAGAATCTGTAGCAGAACTGGAGTAGGACTGTCGAGGGAGACACTCAAGGATATAAATAATATATATTAGCCTGTAAATAAAACTTGGGCATATTATTTCTTATTCTCTATACATTTTGATATAAAGTGGATAAACTTTATCTCACATCACACTGTGGTTTCAATTCCATAACTGCAGGTCCTTCTTTCAGGTCGCTGATGATCCTCAAGCCCATCCTCTACACACTCAATACAGCTGACATCTGAACCCATAACACTATACTCACCACGTATGCCAATGATACATGTGAACAATGCCCGTTAATTTCATCACAAACTCTCTAATCCCATATAAAAAAAATTGAAAATAATTATTAAATAATTTAAAGATTAAAATACCCCCCCCCTCACTAAAACGATCAAATCACCTTTACCCTTTATAAACATAAGTATCCACAGTATTCTATGTAAAATGTTTTACCATGTTAAAAGTTATAAACATAGGATTGTGAGCAGCCCTATTTAAAGTCATGTTAAATGCATAAGAGCTCCTAGCAGATTTCTGAGCAACTCGTTTTGTAACATTTCTTTTCAAAACTCCTTGTTATTGCTTACTTCTACGTTTTGATTAAAGTTATTTATTACAACATGCCTAAAGTAGAAGTAGTGTGAAAGTTTCGCCACTGAGTGCCTCGTTGATCTTCTAACTGGTGAGGAAGAGAATCAAGATGAGCTAACTATCAACTGTAATTACATTATTATTATGGTCGTCCATTGCTCTATTAGTTATGAATTATGAAAACATAAATATACTAACACAAACTACGAGCACAAAAAAAAAATGAGTTCAGCTGGTCTGTTCAGTGACGCCATTCTCATGGTAAAAGAAAGAATTATTTCTCCATTTAACATGAGTTTTTCCACTTCACACGCTTTAAAATGTTAAACTAAAGATCTACTAATTTGATTTCGACAAATGACTAACTTGAAATCATCTCATATTATAACACTTATTAGATAAACGGTCCAAACTTCTGATCAATTACAAAAGACTGATTTACAAGACTATAATAAGACCTATTCGGATGGAGTTGTGATTCGGGACTCCACTGAGCATCAGATTCTTCACGTATCCAATTCTTACAATCCAAAATCCCTGATGATACTTACTTTGCCCCTCCAAAAAAATCATCTATTAAGACCTTAATAACATATCCACCCAAATCCACAAGTTTCCATGCTAATACATTCACTTCGATTCCTGATAATCTTCCAAGATACCTGAAAAGAAGATGGCCTCAAGGTCTTGTAATGTAGTAATGTTATTAGACTGCTATCAATGAGTTGTTCCTTCACAAATATTTCACATTATCATATTTTTAGCTTTAATACAGTAATAAATTTCAAGAAATACAAAAATAAATTTGTTTATAAATGTTAGCAATCATATTTCATTTCTTCAGTGATAAACGATTTATTTGGAACGAAATATTATAGTAATATGAAGTGGCTAAATATATCCAAATCCGTAAATTACCCACAAGAGACAAAACGGCTGGAGCAGAACTATTGTAGAGATACAAATTTTAATTCATGGAATTCAATACACGAAACAAACCGTCCAGTGTATTAGTCAAGATGCACTAGACCTTCGATATTTTTACATTTATCACGTCTCTGAAACGTATGCCAAATCCTACTGATCCAGTCCAATAACAGAAAACCATAAAAAAGCAAAACTCGGATATAAAACACACTGATCCTTTAGTTTTATTTCCCTAGAGCAAGCTGGCACGCTCTCCTATATTTATGACGCGGTCCCGATCCAATGTACCAACCGCTCAAACTAAATAAACACTTTTTTCAGGCATTTTGGCATGTTAGGTTTTAATTCAATCGTAGAGAATTAGCATGGTTAATTATTTGTCTTGGGAACCTCCTCCTTGAATATGAGGATAAAAATAAAATTGTAAAACGGTCTATTGTTCGAAACCGATCTATTTACTCCTGGCTTTATGCGGACAAGATTGTTCTGGCACCAGGCCTGTCCAGTACCAAAGCGAGGAAAATGCTTAACTGTTCTGTCTCTCCCAGCGATTGTAAATAAAGAATTACTTATTTTTTTGTATATATGACATAAGGCTATCCATAGCGATGGTGATATTTACCTGTATATACCGATTCAACTTGAAAACATTCCCAATATCATTATATCTTTACTAGAATTTATTAGCTAATATCGTAACAATAGATAATAATTAAAAAAAATAACTAATAAAATGAAATTGAAAAGAAAAAAATACTCCAGCAAGTGACATTAATTGATGTAATAAATAAAGTTTATTATATATACATTAATATATTTATATCATATTTGTTGTCTTGAGCTAATCAAATATTTCCGGAATGTAAGGGCTATTATCGTTTAATAAAGTTGTGGAATGATATTATAATCCGGTGCCTATCAAATGCTTGCAGTTTGTTTGTATGTGTTTAACAGTTATTGGTATGTTACACTACCTGCGTGTTGGTCTGGTTGTTCTTAACAGTGAGTATAATTGAGAATATTCTATATAAGTGTAACTTCTAGGCAACGGACACCAACGGGGAAGATGATTTTATCCGTTTTACAGAGGTTAATATAAAATTAGCATAAAAATGAAATTAAGCTGAAATAAGTAGTAAACCTCTACTCCCCTGCCATACATATTTTTTGGGTAAAGCCAGTTGAACAGATTCGCAACTTATAACAACTTATATACTTATACTTGCTACTTGACAAACGCTTTAAACTTTGCATTTACTATAAAAAACTATACACTATGATAATAAGACCTATTTGGACATAGGAATTGAGCTTTGGGGCTCCACCACACCATCAAATCCGATCCAATCCATCTCCTATCCATTCCATACAATCCAAAATCCTTTATGCTCCTTATTACGAGACAAATAAACTCATCCGTGGACAACCTCATTATCCCATTCGTTTCAAATTTGGTGCGACATAGATATACCTGCTTTCATTCCATAACCCTTACCTACACAAACCCATTAGTTCATAATTTCTCTCTAAAACAAAAGTTTGAAAACTTTTGCATATGTCTAATTAGGAGGATCATCCTAGGGTTTGGGTAATTTAGTCGCAAGTTACTCCAGGATGATCCTATTAATGATTAATGCAAAATTGGCCAGTCTCGAGAACAAACCATGAACGGCCTATGGGCACATTCTTTTTATTTATTTATTTTTTCCTCCTCTCCTTACAAAAATCAATTTAATAGATACATACATACAACAGGATGGTCATATACATGTTAGGATAGCCGTGGGTTTTTTTTATTTTTTCCGTAACCTCCTTTATTATTAAATTTATAAAATAAAGACATACAAATGCATAATACAAATGACAAATGTATACTAGCATACTACTGGCTTGGATTGCCTAGTGGCATTGTAAGGTTCGTAGCAAGGTCCAATCAAGGAAGTCAAAATCATGCAGCTAACGCCTGTGGATTATTGGAACGGGGAGGGACGTTCCGCAGGTCAGGTCTGAGTGAAACGACTTTAGACTGTAGAGTCCATAGTCCTTCCCTCGTCGAGGACGCCAACTAAGGGGACAGTGCACTGCCACCATATCTATTTCCAGGTCTCGGTGGAGGGGTAATTTCACGAAACAGAGGGTTTGACCAGGCCTTCAACCCATCAAAAAATGTATGTGTCGTCGGCTTAAGAACTCCGGCACAGTGGAGAGTTGAAGCTCTTCACGGATGGCCCTCTGAAGCTTGGTTCCCCTTACGATTCTTCGAAGAACAGATCCCTGGAAACTCTTCAGTCTGTTTAACGTAGTCTTATAGAGATGTCTCATTAAAAGAGCACCATGGAGCAGAGTTGGTCTGATAATTGCTTTGTAGATCAGTGAAAGTTGCGGTGAAGTGAGCAGATGGTGCAGCCTATACGTTTTAAGTCGAGCCAGCTTGAGCCTCTTCTTGGTATGATTGGAGAAGGTGAGATGACGATCTAGAGTCATGCCAAGGTAGAGGATGGAATTAGAGATCTTCCGACCCTGTTCATCCACCACGAATCTTTGAGGCAGGCAGCTCTTTTTGCCTTTCTGAAAGGACATGACAATAGAGTCAGTCTTAGACGGGTTCACCCTAATGTTTTTTTTATTTTCAAAATCTCTTTATTGTTTCAAATTTACAAATTACAACACCCTTATGAAATAGGTACGTGACCTATGGGTTGCGTAGGGGTGACCTATGGGTTGCAATCAAGACATACTCAACACGTAACCTTTGTCCTACTGGGGATGTTGGCTGCCACCCTAATGAAATTTGATTTTCAGATTATATATATCGTGAAACGACAAAACTTAAATTTTGCGGGAGGGAATTCAGTTTTTCTTTCTAAAAATATTGAATATTAACAAAATAATTAAATATCTCTTAAAGCCGTAAATCCCTATAAATTCTGGAGTCATGACTTATCATATTAATATTTCATGAATTGTTTGGTAGGGTTTTTATTAAAGCGGACACTACTCGAAGCTACCTTTGAATCCCTTTGGAAACATCT
>NW_027106817.1:250569-251697 GCF_000696795.3 Halyomorpha halys
ATAATTTGCAGTAATTAAAATAGATTACTCAGCATCTCATGACACAGACAAGCCAACTAACACCATTATGGTAGTCGTATGTAATGTAAATTGTATGCAACGTGGGACGAAACGTTGGCTCAATAAAAATATCATCTCAATTATCACCCATTTTCTAATTGAGTTTTTTTTACCGCACCTGGAGCATATTCCATTCATCTATACACACGATAAATCAACAATCTTCGAGTATATAACTTGAATTATATTTACAGGGTGTAGGTCCCTTAATTCACTGTTGTGTAATCTTCTAAATTCTCCTGTTAATTCATCCTTTTTCGGCTCGAATATTTTACGTAATACTTTAATTTCAAACCTTCATCCCTTAGTGTAAGAGGCCACGCCTCACATCCATAAAGTACAGTGGGAAGGATAATAGTTTGGTAAATTCTAATTTTTAGGTTTTTCGATAGAAGGCGCGAGCTAAGCAGTATCGAAATTGAAAAATAACAAGCATTTGCCGCCTTCAACCTAGCTTTTATTTCATCATCAATTTCGTTTTTTTTTCTAGTTACCATAGAACCTAAATATTTAAACCTATCTACCTGTTCAACCGTATTTCCTCCTATATCTATATCACCGAAATTTCTCGCGTCTCTACCCATCTAATCATGTATTTTGTTTTGTCCGTATTTATTTCAAGACCTAGTCCCTTACAGGAGTTTATTAACGTGGTTGTATTTAGTTCTATAGTTCCCTTGTCCTCGCCCAATAATACCAAATCATCCGCATACCCAAGCACCGGTATTTTACCACCCAAAGTTAAACCCTTTTCGGTATTTCATCACACATTTATTGACGTATTATAGTGCTAGATTAAATAAGATAGGTGATAAAGAATCACCTTTTTCTAAACACGACCGAACCTGGAGTTTCTCAGAATAATGATTACCGATTCATACCTTATTAAATGCTACGGTCATGCACATCCGTAGGAGATTTCCTAACTTCTTCGGTATTCCCTGTTCAATCTGGATAGTATACAGCTTCTGGTGGTCAATTAAATCGTAAGCCTTTTGGAAATCTATATAAATCAGATGAACTACCCCGTCTAATTTTTCATAAATCAATATCTTTTTAATTTTTTGC
>NW_027106817.1:251841-254483 GCF_000696795.3 Halyomorpha halys
TAACACCATTATGGTAGTCGTATGTAATGTAAATTGTAGAATGAATGATAGGACAAATTAAAATGACGCCTAAGGAACGACTATAAGAAACTATTACAATTAAGTAAGGGAAAACGATTTGAAATTGTGAAAAGTGAACCAAATATTATAGTTAGTCTCCTTACTAATCCAAACAGCGAAAAATGTCATATGAATTACAGATTATATTGAATTGAGACTAAGTGATATCCATGATCTATTGGGTTGTAAAACAAGTTCGTAGCGTTTTTCAATATTTCAATTGAATCCTCTCTGTGATTATAAAGTCATGTTTACTTGGTCAATAATGTTTACATATTCTACAAAAGGTTAAGGTGTTTCTATGCATCAATTTCAACTGAGATTCCATATCTTTAAGTGATATTTTGCATTGGAACAGAAAAAAAAATTAATTTGCGTCATTTAATGATTTTTTATTTCTTCAAAGGAAAATCCGCTGCACAGATGGTAACAAAATTTGCAGTGTGTATGGCGATGATGCCTTAGGAGAAACCGTCCGTAAGTGATTTGCTCGGTTCAGAACCGGAAATTTTGACTTGGAAGAAGCAAAGTGCTTGGTGTCGTCCTTCAGCTGTTGATGATGACCAAATTGGTCAATTTGCCAATTGTCAATTGGACCAAGCATTGGTCACAGACAAACCTCACTCTACGACACGCGATATCGCTGAAACGCTCATACAAGTGTCTCAAATCATTTGGGGGCTGAGGGTTATGTCTCCTGAAGTGATATATGGATTCCTCACAATTTGACGGAAAAGAATTTTTAGACCCCAAATCCACTAGCGATTCCCTCCTGAAACGCAATTTTAATGATCGAGTTTCTTCCACCCACCCCTTTCACCAGACCTTGCCTCAACAGATTTTTACTTTTTTCGGGCCCTTCAAAACTCTAAACGGGAAACACTTTAATTCGAGGACTGCAAAACGCACATAGTTCATTGCGCGAAAATCTGAGAAGTTCTGGGAGGACGGAATAAAAAAAATTACCTCATAAAAGGTAACATCTAATAGATCAAAATGGATCATATGTAATTATTTAAAAGTATTTACAAGAATCTGAAGTTCATAAATCACCAGTAAAAAACACTAAGAACTTATTTTACAACCCAATAGTAGTAGTATTGACTGCTCCTCAAGAAACCTGTGAAAAAAAAAAGCTACCAATTTAGTTTACAAATAAATATTATAGATATATCGTAATTATTTTCCAAAAAGATATGTGGTAGTTCAAGAACTAAAGACAAGAAAATAATAAGTTATTTCACCCCAATTTCTGATAACTTATTAATGAATACTATTGTATACAGCATTTACTTTAAAATTATTTCCGTTATTATGTGGCGTACCAAACTACCATCCCCACTCCTCCCAATACAAATGGCTCACTCTGACTTTGACTTCTTTCTCATCATTTGATTTTATTCTTTTCTTTTTTCATTTCTTAATTTGTACTTTCTTTAATATTCCTTCTCTTATTTTATCTCTTATCTATCTGTTACTATTACCGTTTTCATTTACTGTTTACAACCTTTAATTTTTCTTATTAAATTTTACTTTTCATTGTTTACCCCTGTTATTTTCCACTTGTTTTTTCTTTTTTTGTAACTATGTCAAGTGGTTGTATCTTTTTTTAGCCCTGACGAAGCCCTGAAACGTGGGGCGAAACGTTGGCTCAATAAAAATAGTATACCCATTCACTATTTCAGTTTTTTTTACCGCGCCCGAACCATATTCTATTCATCTTTACACACGATCAATCAATAATCTTCCAGTATATAACTTGAATTATATTTACAGGGTGTAGGTCCCTTAATTCACTGTTGCGTAACCTTCTAAATTCTCCCGTTAATTCAACCTTTTTCGGTCCGAATATTTTACGTTATACTTTTTTTTTGTTATAATTTCAAACCTTTATCGCTTAGTGTAAGAGGCCACGTCTCACATCCATAAACAACAGTGGGAAGGATAATAGTTTTGTAAATTCTAATTTTTAGGTTTTTCGATAGAAGGCGCAAGCTAAGCAGTTTCGAAACTGAAAAATAACAAGCATTTCCCGCCTTCAACCTAGCTTTTATTTCCTCATCAATTTCCTTTTTTTTTCTAGTTACCGTAGAACCTAAATATTTAAACCTATCTACCTGTACAACCGTATTTCCTCTTATATCTACATCACCGAAATTTCTCGCGTCTCTACCCATATAATCATGTATTTTGTTTTATCCGTATTTATTTCAAGACCTAGTTCCTTACTGGAGTTTATTAGCGTGGAGTTTCCTTGTCCTCACTCAATAACACCTAATCATCTGCATACCCAAGCACCGGTATTATACCACCCAATGTTAAACCCTTTTCGGTATTCATCACACTTTTAATGATGCATGCTAGTGGTAGATTAAATAAGATAGGTGATAAAGAATCACCTTTTTTTAAACACGACCGAACCTGGAATTTCTCAGAATAATTATTACCGATTCCTACCTTATTAAACGCTACGGTCATGCACATACTAACTTCTTTAGTATTTCCTGTTCAATCAGAATATTATACAGCTTCTGGCGGTCAATTAAATCGTAAGCCTTTTGGAAATCTATATAAATCAGATG
>NW_027106817.1:255296-270377 GCF_000696795.3 Halyomorpha halys
AGTTTCAATTATCCGAACGTCGAATAATATAGAAATACAGTGCAGTTTCAATTATCCGAACGTGGATTAATATAGAAATACAGTGCAGTTTCAATTATCCGAACGTCAGAACTACAAGCACTACTGCCATCCCAACTGGCGTAAAAAAACTCATCAGGCATTAAGATTTTTGTTTTCAAATAAAGGTGCATTTGTGTAAAGGACTTTTTTAACTTCCAGATTAATAGGCAAGTTATTGTTATCACCGTGAAAATCAAAAGTGGAAATTTAGACAGTTTCGATATCGGGTAATCTAATTCCTTTGAAAGTGTTAATAATATATTTTGTTAGAATTAGAAATACATAATATCTAATGTATAAATCATTTGATTCTGGGAAACTAATTTACTTAATAAAAGAAATATGTATACAACAAATTTCGCTGGTGAACTCTATTGTTTTTTATCACGTTTTAAATAAATCCAAACAAAGAGTATTTTAATTTATCTATACTTCTGTTCTCTTATGAATGAACAATATTATAGTTCTAACAAATTAAATCATTACTTTACACTACTAGGGATCTTAAAAAAAAAAATTTAAACTAACCTAACCTACTCATCTCTCTTTTCTCAGTCCGCCGGTGTTTCTTAAGGTAGAATCTTAGGTCCCATTCTCTATATGGTATATACGGCTGATATCCCAACCGACCCTAATACGGTCATAACAACATACGCTGATGGCACATGAATACTGTCTGCAAACAATGACCCGATCTAATGCATCAAACTCTTCAAACACACATAACATCCATTGATGAATGGTGTCAAAACTGGAGAATCAAAATAAATACCAACAAATCCCACCAGATCTCATTTACTCTTCGTCGTAAACCTCTACCTCCCTGTACAACAGTAACATTTCTAAATATTCCACTGACGCCTGTTGAACAGATTCGCTACTTAGGACTCCATCTTGACAAGAGACTTATTTGGAATCCACATCCAAGACTGAAACGAAAAGAAACTGCTCGTAGATTTCGATTGCTACAAAACCTACTAGTTTGTCTCTAAACTTCCCATTCACTATAAAAAATTATTATACACTATGATAATCAGACCAAATTGGACATATTGAATTGAGCTCTGGGGCTCTAATAAACCATCAAATTCCTCCCACACCCAATCCTTACAATCCAAAATCCTTGATGCTCCTTATTACGTCACAAATAAACTCATCCAGAAAGACCTTAACATCCCTTTCGTGGCATATTTGGCCCAAAACAGATAGGCGTCTTTTCATTTCAAAATCCCTATCCATTATAACCCATTAGTTCTTAACCTCTCATCCTTAACAATCCCTGATAATCCTCCGAGGTGTCTGAAAAGAAGATAGTAACGGGACCTTCTAATTTAAATTAATGTTTGAAGTTCCACTACTGGATGGTTCCTTCCCAAGATTTTCAAATGTTTGAAACATTCATCCAACTTACTTATTGTATTTATTGTTTTGTACAGTTGTAAATTACATTAAATAAATTAAGCTACAAACTATCATGTTTCCGATAAAATATGTTAAAAAAATAAAAATATATTTTGTTGTGGGTCTTAAGGAGCAGTCAATAATACGACTTTATTTAGCCGACGTTCCGCAACTTAACTGTTTGCATAGTCATACCCTACAATGAGAAAAAAAAAACAGTTTTTTAGAACACATTAACTCTTCAACTAATTGTTACAAAACTTCAATTACATAGTGTTTCTATGATTAACAATCATTACATTTAAAAGATTGCTTACAATTGTATATAACGGTTTGTTCTATATTGTGATCCAACTAACTCTAGGTTTGTACAACTCTAAGTAGTCTGATAACTAAAAGTTGTCTGATTTTTTTGATACAAAAAGATTTTTTTTCCTAACAACAAGAAATCAGCATTCTGTGAATATGTTTTGGCGAATATAATGGAGACTGCTACTCCAGATGAAGGATATGAACTAAAATATGGTTGGAGTAGTAGTTTCCGTGATACAAGCCAATATACATTCACAAATTATTAAATTTTCATTATTTGAAAAAAAATTCCTTTTTTCATAACTAGTTTCTGTATGTAGGTACTACACATATTTCAGCAAATTGGCTCTCCTTTAAAAGATCTTCTATTAGCTTTTTAGTGTTGTGGGTATGATCTAATTTATAGATTACAGCGCTAGAGCTAAGACCTAAACTCTAAGAAAGGCAAGGACTCCTACACAAAATCAGTTGAAAATTGAAGAAAATCTGAAGTAGTGAGGTACAAAACAGTTAAATTGATGTGGACTGACCCATTCCTAAATATGGTATTCCGTGGAACCTTTAGAGGAGGCTTGAAAAACCGGTTCCGCGGAGCTTCGGTTGAAAATCACTAGGTCATAGATTAAGGACATAGAGCAATGAAAAAAAAATACTAACATATCAGATCTTAAATAAAATAGATAAATACTGAATCATTTTATGAAGGAAAATAAGTCGCAAAAGAACGACAAAATTCAGAAATGAAAGTTAATACACATCCCTAGTTAGCTTCCATGATATTCGCCAAAAATATATTCACAAAATATTTATTTTTTGGAATTGGGAAAAAATGTTGCTTTTTGAAAAACTGAATCTCGAGGACTAATGGACGTAAAGAGGACTCACGCATATATTAGAAAATCTACTTCACTTTAAATTATGTTCTTCTTAATTCTGGATTTTCTTTTCTAGGAAGTGTTTTTAATAATTTTTTAATATGCCGAGGTGAAAAATCTTACAGTTAGACATATTATTTTTCTGCAATTAGTCAAAAATTTCGGGATTTACCCCATACTCATGTAGTACGTGTCCTCATATTTGTCACTTATATCAATTTCTATTAAGAAATATTGTCGTTTATACATATAATTATTTTTTTTTTCAATCACATTATTTAAATATTGAGTGAAGGATATTATTGAAACTATTTATTGCTAAACAACGTTTCGCCCCATTTTGCAGGGCTTCGTCAGGGCTAAATGAAAAAAACAAGATACAAATATTAAAGAATTGACAAAAAATTAAAATAAAAAGCATTTCAAAAGAATTTCTATGTTTGTAAAGTATATACATAAAAAAAAATAATATAAGTAAGTATACATGAAAGTGGACTAGAAACTAATTAGTTACTAGTCCACCTACATGTATACCTATCTATATAATATAAAAAATCTAACCCTTCCTAAGGGTTAGCCGAAGAAGTGAGGAAATTTTCTACCTGACTTTCCGTTCCTTGGTCGTCAACTCTGTTTCACTCTGACAGGTACTTCCCCCTATGTTTATTGGTTATTTTTCCTAATATCTCCCTTTTACATGTTACTATACCTCACCTATGCTTACTTCACCAATCTGTTTTACTTTTTACTACCACCATATTTATAAATATCTCTAACGAGTATTCTTCCACAATTTATTAATCTATATCTGTATTAGGTACATTATCACACCAGGTTGTATTTATTAAATTAAAATTAAAATCTGTACCGCTACAGCGAGTGTTTTTACAAACCCCCCAAAAAACTGTATTCAAAACCAGTTATATTTTTATTTAAAAAGTTTTGGAGAATTTGATCATTCATATTTTGTTTTTTCATCGTGTGCTATTTCTTTTATAACATAAAATTAGTTTTTCTCTTTTTCATAATATCAAAAATCAATTTTATAAAATAAAGAAGCACAATTTTTATTCAGGACAAGGGCAGTTATATCTACGAGTGTTATCTTCTTCCATAGTTTAATATGCTTTAATTTAACGTTTAATTCAAATCATCTCGTTGTAACGACCTACTTAAAGTTCATTGAATAATTTTAATTAACAACAGCTTTGACAAGATATAACATGGCCACCTAAATTAAGAGATGTTTAAAGTTTTGTTTATAACACTTTAATGACTCTTAAGCACTTAAAGGGTTCTGTTAAAGTGCACTACTTCCATCGCAATCTATCAAGAGAATGCAGTTTTTATGACGTTGGAGTATCACGACTCGGTCCAAGTCGTGCAAGCCTCGGTGTGATAAAACCAACTTCAATTATAATTTAAGGCTTTAAGTTTGCACATAACTCTTAGACGCTGCCGTATCGAGATGAAATGCTTTCGTTTGTTTGATGAAACTTACCGCTAGTTGCAGTGAAGTAATTTCTTCCATGACATGGAATTGAAATTTGAAAACTTTCATTTGATAAAGTAAAATTCATCATACCATAGTTCTCTATATTTAGCTATCCTACTTTACTCTTTTAACTCACCTATATATGGAATATATAGTAAGGAGAAGTATTACGATTGCACAATGAGTCAAGACTATCAAGTTTCGCAAAACGGTCTGTGTGTATGAACAGCCTAGCTCAAAAACGAAAACTTGTATTAAACCTAAATTAAATATTTAAGACGAGTGCATACTTCGATGTTAGCGCAACTGATTCTATAAAATCGGGCGGCCGGAAGAGCCAGTTTATAGAATAGATTTTTCACATTTGATTCGATTTCCTCTAAAACGGCTATAACGAATTTCTTCTCCTGTTACAACAGTCTTATCCTCATTGAACACCTCCATAGTGCAAAAAACTAGCGTCCCTTGTGGCTAATAGTAAAACCTTATCTCCTCAAGCAATTACAAATTCAGAGGACAGACTAAGATGTCGGGGGAGCCATTTTTTCTAGTCAAAATCATTTTCTTTCCTTTTTGTTTAATTTCTGAACTCATCATGTATGAATAGAGCTCAGAAAGTGGTTCCCCGGCATTAGAAGAGAGTTCTGGGGAGGATGAGAAGGAATTATGGGGAGTTGACACAGGCAACCATCCTTTAACGTTAATGACACACAAATGAGTGAATTCACCTCTAATTTTCTAGTACGAGAGCGTTCATCTGCGTTATTACTACTTCATCAATAGCTTCAATTTCCATAGACCCCAAATCAAAATTTACTAACAGTCTAACCAGAATGTTTTCTTTGGCCACTCCCTACAGCCATGTTAATTATTCAATATATCTATGTCAATTTCCTTTCAATTAATTTTCATAAATACTATCTACACTTACACAACCTAACCAGCATTCTAAACTGGAGTAACGTCTGAACGAAGGTTAAAGGTGCACTTCATAGATGTGGTATATTGTTTTGAAGCTCATTGGATAAATTACAAAATCAGATAAGTATTTCTGAAATTCGATTTTTACGAAAATTGACAGAGGCACACTTTCTTATAAATTTCTTCTTAATTGTTGTAGGTATGATAGAGATGTTAAATATTAATAATATGAGATATTAATAAAATACTTTTTTATATTTATTTATTTAATGTGATTTACAACTGTACAAATAATAAATACAATAAGTAAGTATGTTTCATATCCACTTGAAAATCTTAAGAAGGAACCACATTGGTGCATTGGTGGTACTTCAAGCATTAATCTAAATTAGAAGGTCCCGTGCCCATCTTCTTTTCAGACGCCTCGGAGGATTACCAGAGATTGTTAAGGATGAGAGATTAAGAATTAATGGGTTAGAATGGGTAAGGAGTTTGGAATGAAAAGACGCGTATCTATTTTGGGTCAAATCTGCAACGAATGGGATGTTAAGGTCTTTGTGGATGAGTTTATTTGTAACGTAATTAGGACCATCAAGGATTTTGGATTGTAAGGATTGGATGCGAGAGGAATTTGATGGTTTGGTAGAGCCCCAGAGTTCAATTCCGTATATCCAATTGGTCTAATTATCGTAGTGTATACTACTTTTTTGTAGTGAGTGAGAAGTTCAGAGCGTTTGTCAAGTAGGTGTTGTCTAATCGGAATCTACGAGCAGTTTCTTGTCATTTCAGTCTTGTATGTGGATTCCAAGTAAGTTTCTTGTCAAGATGGAGTCCTAAGTTTCTAATCCGTTAAACATTAAGTATTTTTTGTGTATTAAGTCCATTTTCCCATTGTGGTGGCTGATTAAAAATTTCATCATCTTCAAAAGTCTTTCATCATGTTAGCCGCAAAATAGATGCGTGCATTACATATTAAAAATGTATTAGTAGATCTATGCTGAAATAACAAGTAATTTTTAGTTCCCAATTTTTAACAAATAATCTCCAAAAGTAATATTAAAACAAATTTTGGATGTCCTTTTATCAGCTCTTTGTTAAAACATTAAACGCAAAAGTAGTTTTTTTAAATTAAATAAATTCACTAACTACTGATTTTTCGCTTTTTAGTTATGAAATGTTACTTCTTAAAAAACTGTATCTCGGAAACAGCGTGAAGTGCGCCTTCAACCTAAAGCCAGGCACTCTTTCACTTTCGAATCGATGTTTAGATCTTAGTAGACTGTATGAAATAGTGATAAATAAAACATATTTAACTGAAACGAAAAATCTATTGCATGAATAGCAGTTGAAGTAGGGGGTGACCGAAACAACGGGTGTTTTAATTTATTTTGGATAACGGGTCTATGGTTGAATGACGTTGATGATGATCATTGAATTATATTGATAGGTGGAATTACTCCATGGCGCGGTTATCCTCTCTTCCTTTCTTGATTTCTTCCCTCCTTCGCCTCTGTTCCGGGAGACACTGGCTAGCGAGTGTGATTGCTTTTGTTTTCTTGGCCGCAAGGGGCGCAGGTGTTACCATTAACCATATGATTTTGGATGTTTCAAATCTTCAGTTTGAACGGAACAGGAACTATTCAACGTAAACAGTTCATTAGGGCTCATAATTTAGTAAAACTATTTTTGCGTTCAATGTTTTCTTATTAGAGGTTTTAACAAACAACTGATCTAAGAACAACCAACTTTTGTTTTATTTTTACTTTTTTAGAATTTTTTTGTTAAAAATTGGGACCTAAAAGCTTCACGTTATCTGAAAATCACCTTTTTTGTATGATTCACATAAGCGAACTCACTTTAAAATATCTTGACTGGGATTCGACCACCAACATGTTTTACTTATAATGGGATTAGGTGGGTGTAAGCAGTAACTATGTAAAGCAACAATGACTGTTGTTATTTCATTTATTTGTTTATAAATATTTTATTCACTGTACTTTTTTTTTCGTTTTTAAATATACTGAAGAAAACGAGACGATATTTTTAAACTGAAGAGATAAAAATTAATTTATGAAACTAATATAAATCATGATAATTTATTTAAGTTTTATTAATAATGCAATAGATGTAGTACTGAAGAAGCACTACACTCCATTACAAACTCAACTCCATCTTTCCCAATCCTGGCAAGTGGCCCAGATGAGATATAGATGAGTCTCTTTGTCACAGAAACTCTATCATAATCATTTTAGGGCAGGCAAAGCTATCTCGAAACATTAACTTCGAAAAAAACAGCATAGAATAGTTTTATTAATGTAGATAGCTATTAATAATCAATAATATAAAATATAACAAAATAATCTTTAAGATGTTCAGTCTGCTTTCTTGCAGAAATATTTAAGGAGCTGGATAAAAACCAAAATAATGCTTAATAATTTTTTAGGTTTTTTATTAATCACTATACTATTTTATTTGAAAAAATATCACGCTCCAATGCAATAATTTTATAATTATTGAAAAGTTTGTGTTGTGTATTAGTAGTGTTCCCATTGGTATAAATATATAATATTCGGTTGTATTCAATGAAGTTATATAACCTTCATTTTTTAAAAATAAAAATAGGTAAATTTGATTATTTCTAAATATTCCGTAAGCCATAATTATAAGGAAGTTAAAATTAATGAAAAACGGTCTCTCCTTTTACATCTTTGATTCGCAAGAGGATCAACCTGCACATATTTTGTGAGGAAATATTCTTAAAATTGATTTATTGTTTACCTTAACTGAAAGGGTTAGCAGAAAGATATTAACAGGTATATATGTTATTAAGTATTTTTTCATAAATCAAAGGTTTATAAATGCAGAAAAGGTTACAGAATGCACTTCTAAGGAACGTAATTTTCATATATATTTCTGGGGCCCTTTGTCCAAAGCCTGGAGACGGCTCAATGATTTGGGAACCACTATTTTATATCAAAAGGAAGTGATATAAAACAATTACCTAAATGCAAAACAAAAACGACAGGACCGATTTTCATACGACTATCATACTTTATTTGCCTAAGAACGTTGAGGAACTAAAATCTTGGGGAAGTTTTTTTTTCACACTATTTTTGGTATATTAAACTAGCTTTAATTTCATTGCTGTCAGCCATCTATAAGTCTATTGGTTCCTGAGACCTATTTTTGTTTTTAAATCGAAAAGTTTGTCCAATTAACTAGAAATCAATATTTTGTGAATATGTTTTGTCAAATATCATAAAAACTACTACTCCTATGAAGATAAACACTATAAACTACTTAATATAACATTAAAATGGCTTTGATATGAGTTCTAATAGACATCTGTAAATCCAATGGTTTCTGAAATGAAGTTTTTCATAAATCAAAATTATTGTCCGAACAACTATAAATCAATTTATTTTAGTAAATATCACGAAAACTACTATTCCTACGATGTTAAAGGTCATAAACTTATTTATAGTCCATTAAACTAGCTTTAATTTGAGTGCTAATAGACATCTGTACGTATCATAGTTCCTAACATATAGATTTCTCAAAATAAATTAGCTGACTACTAACCTTTCAGAAGATTTTTAAGAAATTTTCCTTTTTAAAAAGCTATATCTCGAGAACTATTGGACGTAAATAGCTCTTTTAGGGATAATATTTCAGCAAAGTACTCTTCTTTAAATAATTTTCTCTTAGATTTTTTAGTGTTGTTGGTAGTTTTTAAGATATAGAGCTTCGAATGAAAAATCAATGTACGTCTATTGGGATTCCTAAGCTATATTTTTCCATAAATCCATTTTTGGCCGAACAACTAGAAATCAACATCTTTGGAATTTATTTTGGTAAATATCATGAAAAATAGTACTCCTATGAAAATAAACGTCATAAAATACTGTATAGTACATCAAATTATCTTTAATATGAATGCTAATGGACATACGTCTTATGAGCCCTGAGAAATAGATTTCTCCAAATAATTCAAAAAATAATTTCACTAACTACTTATTTTTCTTTATTTTGTTACAAAATGTTACCGTTTAAAAAAATTGTAGCTCGAGAACTACTGAACGAAGCAGAACATCTCTATCAGGGCTCCTATTTTAGCATATTTACTCTACTTTCAATGATACTTTATTAAGTTTTCTAGGTTTGCAGGTATGAAGCTCCGAATTAAAAAAACAATTTTTATCGTTTTTGAAACGGCTGCTATTTTTTATTTCCCCTAGCTATACATAGATGGCTCATCGATTTTGACTAGTAATTATACATAATTTTCATTAAAGTAATCCAAAATTGGGGTGAGATAATTGACTTTTTAATAGCTCATGGCTGGACACTCCACCATACGATGCGCCCAACCATCAAACGTTCAAGGTTAGATGTTCGTAGCATCGCACTGCATTACAAGCTAATAATGCAATCTCTGTTGATGAAATCGAAAGGCGGATGCACAAAGCTTTAATTCAGCACGCATCAGAGCGCTAAGATTGCTTGTGATCATTCGTTAGAAACTAACTTTTGCTATAGTGTCATAAAACAACCGTGAATTACGAGTAATAAACAATGTAAGGAATGCATGGAGATAAGGCGATAAAAATTTAATGATATGATTAGTAACACTTCACACGACTGTAGTTTAACTGATGCATTAATATGTATACGATGTGTTGACCGCGCCATACTGGGCAGTCTGGCGACTTTGTGATCACATCCAGGTGATGGTTATCCACGGCCACAACGAGGCTAAGATCACAAAACTCAATCCCAGCTGACCTCCCAAGAAGAGGTGCAATAGCCTCCTTCCGTCTGACCACTGGCCAGGATTACCTCCAGAGCCATCTCCAGAAGATAGGCCTGGCTCGGGAACCCACACATGAGCTGTACAATCTATGTAGAATGGAAGGCGACCACCTTGAGGCATGTCTTCTCTGATGGAATTTAGAAAAAAAAACATAGCCAATGAGCATTTAAAAAAATATTTTATTAAAAAAAATCTAATATATATTGGGCAGCAGGACGACCAACGCCTTCGGCATAAGAAAAACAAATTTATACGATGTAGAATTATTTTTTTTATTATCTTTATAAGAATTTACAACTGTACATAACTATACATTTAGTAAATTTGATGTATTTTATTATGGAGTAATACAGGCGTGTAGAGAAACTTCCCATTAATAAATCTCTAATGAAAATTTTACACTAGCAGGTCTTGTGGTCCTCTTCTTTTCAGGCATCTCGGAGGATTGTCAGGAATGGAAGAGGAAGCTACGTTAGAAACTAGTGTGTTTGGATGGTTAGGGAGTTTATAATGGAAGGGTTGGTATGTGGTTCTGGCTAGATCGGTTACATTTGTAACATTAAGGTCTTTATATCCATAAATTTAAATTCAAAATTTATTTTCTACAAATACAGTTTCCGTAAAGGTATTTGTGAATGAGTTTATTTGTAACGTAATACGGAGCATCAAGGATTTTACGTAGGATTTTGGATTGGATGCCGGAGGAATTTGATGGTTTGGTGGAGCCCCAGAGCTCAATTCCATATGTCCAAATTGGTCTGATTATCACAGTGTATACTAATTTTTTGTAGTGAATGTGAAGTTTAGAGCATTTGTCAAGTAAGTGTTGTAACAATCGGAATTTACGAGCAGTTTTTGTCGTTTCAGTCTTGTGTGTAGATTCCAAGTAAGTCTCTTGTCAAGATGGAGCCCTAAGTATCGAATCTGTTAAAGAGGCGTTAGTGGAGTATTTAGAAAGGATACAGTAGGACAGGAGGGCAGAGGTTTACGACGGAGAGTAAAAATAAAATCTAAATCTAAAATGTTTAGCTTGCTAACGATATTTACAAAACTTAAACATATTAGAAAATATCAATTCTCATTGTACTTAATAGAATCAAAACCAAATTATAAACCAATTTCAGTTTTACATTGCAGCTTTGGTCTTAAAGATGGTTTTTAAAGAGCGTTTATTACATAATTACTGTTTATTGTTGTTTATGTTCTCGTCAATCATAGCGCAAATAATTGCCAATAAAATCTATTCCTTGCCGTTCACTTTACTTAGAAAGTCACTAAGTTATTCTAGGTCGCCTGATCCAGAGACCCGTTAATCGTTCCCCCCAGTATTCCCTTTTATTACCCGACAGTTAATTCCTTCTCAAGAAGGTAAGTTCTGTAAAGGCACCTCTCCTTTACGATCTCTTGAATTATTTCCCGCTACGTGGTTTTCAGAACTGTGTATAAAATTCATCATATCACATTATGAATCGGAGAAATCTGCTTTCCTTTGGTACCGTTGCTTTCTCCCCTTTGGAAATGATTGTACAGAAAACTTGAACTGAAGTAATACAGCTATATTTCATCACACAGTCCTTTTTACCTACACAATTAAGATTGTATATGTGTGTGTTTGTTTGTGTCTTAAAAACCTAATTTGATGATGAATATTTTGAAAACCATGCATTTGATATGAGAAGATATCGTGAATGACAATTTACAAACAACAAAATAAATCGTTTTTATATGTTGAATTATAAAGTTTGTTTTTGTAGAAACTAAAATAATATTTCAAATTTTAAGCTAAATGTTCGTATTTTTTTTTAATTGTTATTAATCATCTCCAAAACCAAAAGTACTTCACACAATAGCTTGTAATGCTATTTATTTTTTATTTTTGATAAAACGGACCAGAATAAGCTCTGTGTAACTATTACATTCTAAAATAGATCTATACATTATACTAGATATATAACTAAATAATGTAAATATTAAGCTAAATAATAAATAATAAATAAATAGATGTATACTACTAGATATATAACTAATTTGATTTTGTTACATCTTTATCAGCGCAAGTCTATAGTCTATAGTTCTGAGGACTGCGAGTGGTGCCGGTTCGAATCCGGCCTTGGGGTTGTTGACTTTTTCATTAAGTGGTAGTCCCACAAATTGAAAAACTTGACCCCCTACGGTTAACCAATGGTTAGAATAGGTTGGTTACCTGGCGTGTAGATAACTAGGAGAACATCATGTTCGCTGTGGATTGCCTTATATATTTAAAAAATAGATCTCTTAAAACATTGATCAATATAACTACTAATTGCTGTATATTTCCGATTCCAAAGGGTTTTGAAGACAAATAAATAAACTACTAAATCATATTTAATTTAGTATCATCTAGATTCAAAGCATTTCAAGATTTTTTCTTATTTTTTACACCAAAAATTTTTGTATTTTTCATTTTTTTTTCTCTTTCTTGATTTTTTTTGTTTTCTACCTTGATCCCTTCACCAATACATACTTATCATGTCTCAAAACTATAAAAAATTAAAAGTACACATCAGAAACTGCCTTAACTACTGACAGAACACGGACCGTCTAAACACAACTTTAAAATATTTAATATAACAAACGTTGATTTCTGTAACTGCGACGGAGAAACTTCACAAACTTTTAATCACTTTTCGAATGCACCTTGTACGAACAACAAAGGTTTAACTTTAAAAACCTGCATAACGCTCGGAGATACAATCTGACATCTTTGAAAAACATAAAAAAGAGCGTAAAGGAAGAGTTAGACGAGAGAGCAGCAGATGAAACAAGAGAGAAGATGCACTTCGACCAGACGAAGTCGTAAGAATGGCCACGAGACCTGGACATCCCTAATGAACAAAACGACACCTACGGAACTACATCCCAAGGCATAAGCAGCTATAAGTATAAAGTAAATAAGTAATAATGTAATAACCTATATTTTATGGCAACCATTTATTTGAATTATTACAACCATTTTAATCATGGTAATAAATTGTAAATAAATACTTAGTTTCTTTATGTAGTTTATATACTATTATATAACACAATATACCACCCTTTATTATACTATATAATTAATGGTAACAACATTTTATAAATATAAAGGTATTTAATTGGTAAACTGGCAAACCCACAAACAGCCTTTGGAAAAGAATCCAATCATAATAATAGTTTTTTAGGACTCAATATATAATTAATTAATTAACTTATTTTTGGATAATTGCCTTCAGCGATTATCCAGCGATCATCCCGATAAAATCTCAAGGCAGTACATAGCAATATATACCTCAATTGAACCTCTAATACAATAGTATGTCTAACTTCATTTATTATGTCCTGTTATAGTTTAATATGTAATTCCTACCTATGTAATATAATTATGTTTATTATTCATATACTTTTAATTTTTATTATTTACTGTACTTTATATATCTTCTTTTATTTTTGGGTTCTCTTATCTTTTAATATTCTTGATTAATCAGTTGCCTTTCTCTAACTTCATGTTTTAATTGCATCATTTTAGTTATTGTATTTTATATTTTATTTGATCTATTTTTTTTTGTTCTCTTATATTTTTAATATTCTAATATGATACTAATAACATATTCCAATGTTAACTCCACATTACATACATATAGTATGCGGTTCCGCATGTAGTATGTAGGGTTTCTATGCAAGAGAAAACAAAATAGTATAGTGTATTAAATATTATATATTACTAATATATTTTATAAATTATATAAAATAAGAGATGAATGATAAAGTAGGATAATCAATGAGAGTACAAATGGAGTCGAAATAGACGGGAGAATTCGCTGGAGTGGTCTGGCTTCCTTCGACTCTAGACTATACTTCCCCTCCGGGATTCAAGGACAGGGACCAACCCACTCAAATATAAACTTGAGCGTTGCCAATATTTACAGTAAAGTAATCAGCGTATATAATAAAAAATATGTTTAATGGAAAAAAAATGGCAGGAGAGAATAAAAAAACTAGTTACAGCTTGCTAGTATTAACTAAGCATGTATAACAAATACTATTTTTACCTTGTAACTAGTCCCGGTTATGTATAACCCGGAAAAATCAAGTACCAGAGGTATTTAGAAATATCTATTTTGATATATATTTTTTATTAATTTAGAAGATTAGATGTATCCATCGGTCGGTGCCAACATAAGACATAAAAATTAGACATAAGTGAAATTTATTAATCACAATTTTAACTATTAGGAGACCAATTTCGACATATGGAATTGATCTCTGGAGCTCTACCAAACCATCAAATTCCTCCCGCATCCAATCCTGACAATCCAAATTCCTACGTAAAATCCTTGATGCTCCTTATTACGTTACAAATAAACTCATTCACAAAGACCTTAACATCCCATTCGTTGCAGACCCATCCTAACCCATTAATTCTTAATCTATCATCCTTAACAATCCCTGATAATCCTCCGAGGCGTCTGAAAAGAAGATGACCACGGGACCTTCTAATTTAAATCAATGCTTGAAGTACCACCAATGGGTGGTTCCTTTCCCAGATTTTCAAGTGTATATGAAACATACAACATATTTACTTATTGTATTTATTATTGTACAGTTGTAAATCATATTAAATAAATAAAACTATTAAGGCGCTGTGGAGGCTACTACAATTTAAGTTAGATCAGTACAATATGAACTGATATGTAGTGATAAAACTAATAATTCAATCAACAATTAATAAAATAAAATGATAATAAATTGAATATGGGAGGGGGGGGAGGGAGGAGGGTGCGGTCAGCAGAAATTCTAAATAAACAAAATGATATATTCGTGCCGACGTTTCAACCTGAGTTTCAGGTCTTAATTAGGAAGCATTCGGTACATATCCTGGCTAAACCTGAGAGAGACGTCGGTACGAATAAATAATTTTTTGTTTATTTCTGATTTTTTTTTTTTTTTGCCGACTGCACCCCTCGACCATCTTCTCCACTTATTAATCTACCGTGAACTATCTACACCTCATTATAAAATGATAATTATTTAATAAATAAAATAATACTAAATATAACTGAAAGGACTTTGATGTGAATAATAATGCTGCAAATTCACAATTAGTGAATTAATATAATAATGAGAATAAAACAAGATACATAATACGATAAAAGTAAATAATATCTAAATAAATGATTTATATAACTAAG